>NW_007798478.1:0-1296 GCF_000696425.1 Galeopterus variegatus | reverse complement strand
AAGTACTTGAAAGTCACCTTTAGAAAACAGTCTCACCTGGAGTGTAGTGACTTTGTATTTGATGACCTTGAGCGCAGTTCTTAGATCTCTTTTCCCAGCTTGGTGAAGGCCTGGTTAACTTTTTCGCTGCAGATCTCTGAGTCTATCTGTCTAGCGATCTTCTTTTTTTTTTTTTTTCCTTTTTGTCTTTTTTCGTGACCGGCAGTGGATCGCAACCCTCAGTGTCACGCCCGTACCGGACCGGCACCGGCAACCGCACCTCGCTCAGCCAGTGAGCCGCCAGTCTGTATGTGGGATCCGAACCCTCAGCGGGAGTGCCACCACGCTCCCAAGCGGCGCACTGTAGCAGTGCGCCACTGGGCCGGCCCATGTCTAGCGATCTTCTAAGCAGAAGCCCTGTCTCCATTACTTTCTGTCACAATTACTTGTTTCATTTCCTTTGTAATAGTTATTACACTCTTATCATACTCCTGTTTACTTTTTTATTTCCTTCACTGGAATGAAAGCTCTATGAGGGCAAGGACCTGATCTCTACTACTGGGTCCCTAACATAGGGCATAGTGTCTGGTGTGCGGGGTCTTAATACCTACTGGTTCCATAAAGGAGTGTGTGATATGGAGACTCCCTCCATGCCTCCCTCCCCAAGTCAGGTGCTCGGTTCATGCCACACTGTCCTTCTTGGTGCATGCAGTCTCCCACTTTATTGTGTCCTCCCCGTCATGCTCTCCCTTGCCCCCATAGGACCCTCTCTTGGGCAACTGCATAATTTTGTTAAGTCCTGACAGATTATTATCCAGAATGGCTGTACCAGTTTCCACTCTGTTGTTTCCCACATTCTTGCTGGCACGTGGTATTTTCTGATCTTATCATTTTTTTCCAATCAATGCAGCAGGTGGAACAATCCAGGCACAAAGTGACGTTACTATTAGTGTTCTTAATTTGCAATTCTCTGATGACTAACATAGTTGACTATCCTATCATATGCGTATTAGCTGTGCGGGTTTCCCCTTTTGTGAGTTGGGCATTTATATATTCTCTGCTTTTTCTATTAGGTTTTCAATCTCTTTCCTGCTTTTTTGTCCCTAATTTACAGGTGTTTTTTGTATCCTCTAGAGGTTAATCTCTTGTTGGATTTAAAATGGTGCAGATATATTTTCTTAGTTTTTTACCTGTCAAGTTTTTTCTTTGAAATCCTTCATTAAACAGAATCTTTTGTTATGATCCATTTGGTTTTACATCTTGTGGATCTCCATTCCTAGATAACAAAGGTATGTTTCTACATTTTCTTCTATGGCA
>NW_007798477.1:0-1296 GCF_000696425.1 Galeopterus variegatus | reverse complement strand
GGTGAGGTCACAGCATGCCACACGGGCAGTGCCAATGGGCAGTGACTTGGGCAGCCCCTGATAACTGATAGTCACATAACTGGCTGAGCATGTCCATGTCCCCAGAGCAACCGTATCACCCCTGCAGGGTGGTGTCTGTTCTCCCTCACTTCTTTCTTATACGTTTTTGTCCCCCCGTATATTTATGGCTTTATCTGTCCAACAAATCTTTATTAGTTTATACCATGATAAGGACACAGAGGCCACTGAGGGGAGGGAAAAGTGCCTGTCTTCAGTTTGGAGACGTGTGGCTATACCAGCTATGAAGGGACATGCGACACAAGTCCTCCTTAGCCAAGAGGTGTCCTCTGCAGGCCACGCAGGCCTCCTCTGCCCTGGTGGCACTCAGAGGGTGCTGGCTGCTCCCCGCAGGGACACCTGATCCAGGGCCCTTATTCCCGCTCTAGAGGAGCCTCAGGATAAGGGTGGTGGCCCCTGGTCCTGTTATGCCTGGGCTGATTCCCATGTGAATCAAGCTTTTTTTTGATTCTTCCTGTTTAGAAACTTTATATAGAAAAAAAGGGTCGGATATTGTTTGATTCTCTCTGAACTGTTTCAGGTTCAGAACAGACGGAAAGGGTCCCAGCCCAGTGGCTTTCGGTTTCAGCTGCTCACGGTGGTAAGTTCTGGAAGGGTTTCTGAGCTGAGCACCTCCTGTTCGGGCTACGACCCAGACAGGCAACCCCAACTTCTGCCCAGGAGTGTCCACCAACCTCCAGCTGCTTTTAAAAATCCTCTGCTCTTCATGGCTTCACTTCATCAACTCTGTTTGTGGATTATAAATTGCTGCTTTCTTGAAAGAAATATCAACAGAAATATCCCCTGCTGCAGCTGGCTGAAGCGGAGCCAGTAGAGGGAACTCAGGGATGTCACTAATTATTAATTCACTGCACACAGAGTTTCTAATGTTTGGCACATGGACAACGCAAATATTCAAAAATGACCCAAATCTTACCGACAGAGAGTGAAATTTATCATAAGACACTCCTGAGCCTATGGCCAGACAAAGCAAGGTCATTTCCACACAGGCATGGGTGGCAACGTGACCTTCAGGAGCCAAAAGTTCAATTGCTGACCCTGATGTGTGCCTGTCTCCCATCCCCTCTCAAACTTCCCGTAGCCTCAGATCCATCCTCAGTCGATACTGACCTGTGGATAAGGTCTTAAAGGCCCTGGTGCAAATTTGGCGAGTACTTGTTGCAAAATGTATTGAAAAGGCGGGGGCCAAGGGGAGGGCCTGGTGTGTACATGGTGGGG
>NW_007798476.1:0-1296 GCF_000696425.1 Galeopterus variegatus | reverse complement strand
CAAATACCTGTACACAATCGTTGATGACAGAGTTATTTGTTATAGCCTGTATCTGAAAATAACTCAGATGTCTGTCTACAGGTGAATAGTTAAACAAGCCATGGTACATACATACTATGGAAAACTACTCAGCAACAAGAAAGTTGAACTATTGATAAACACAACACTTGGATGAATCTCCAGAAAATTAAGCTGAATGAAAATAAGTCAATCAGAAAAGTTACACACTATATAATTCCACTTACATAACATAACAACATGATAAAAATGCAGAAATGGAGAACAGATGGATAGTTGCCAGAGGTTAGGGAGAAGGGTGGAGGTGGTTGAGATGGAGGTGGATATGGTTATAAACGGGCAACAAACAAAATCCATGTGGTAAAGAGGCTATTCTGTATCTTGACTGCAGTGATAGATCCACAAATCTAAATGTGGTAGACTGAAAAATGGCCCACAAAATATATCCATGCTCCAGTCCTTGAAGCCTGTAAATGTTTCATTATTTGGAAAAATGGTCTTTGCAGACATAGTTAAGTGATGAATTTTAAAATATAGAGATCATCCTGGATTATGTCGGTGGGCCCTAAACATCCTCAAAAATATCCTTATAAAAGAAAGGCAGAGGAAATTACCCACACAGAAGATGAGGCTATGTGATCATGGAGGCGGAGATTGGCATGGAATGTCATCAGCTACCAGAAGCTGGAAAAGCCAGAGAACAGATTCTCCTCTAGAGCCCCCAGAATCAAGGCAAACACCTTGATTTCGGCACAGTGGTACCTATTTTGGACTTCTGGCCTCCAGAACTGTGAAAATAAATTTCTGTTGTTTTAAGCCACTGAGTTTGTGGTAATTTATTACAGAAGTTATAGGAAACAAATCTACTACATGTGAAACATTATGTAGAACTAAACACAGACACATTCACACATACACAAATTAGTACATGTAAAACTGAGGAAATCTGAGTAAGATTGGTGGATTATATCACTATCAGTTTTTTGGTTTTGATAGTGCACTATAATTTTACAAGATGTTACCATTGGGGGAAACCAGTTAAACAGTATATGGGATATGTTTGTATTATCTTACATTTGCATGTGAATCTACACATCTCAAATTAAAATCCAATTCAAAAAAGTGAAAAAGTTGTTTCACTGAAAAATATCTGAAAAAACAAAAAGAAGAATATCTTCATAACTTTATTGTATGCATAGATATCTTAAACACAACACAGAAACATGTTAATCATAAGAAAACTTGTTAAATTTAAATATATTAACATTAAGAAATGTA
>NW_007798475.1:0-1296 GCF_000696425.1 Galeopterus variegatus | reverse complement strand
GGGGGGGGAGTTTTAAAAACAAACAAGATCCACAGCAAGGAGGAGACCAAACTTAGCCTAAGAAAACAGAGGCAGCACAAGCTCCAAGAATTACCAGCAAGTCAATCATCTTCCCCAAGTCTAAGCTTCTTCAGTTGCAAAATTACCAGGAGCTTCACAGAGTGTTGAAAAGAGTAAATGAGTTATGTAAACATGAGAAGAATAGCACCTGATTGATTATAGCACATAGGTGCTTCATAAAAGGTCACTGTATTTGAACTGCAGAATGGGTTACACAAATACCCTCTTTATAAGAGTTGATTTTTGTTTTTTGGTTTTCTTTTTTAAGTCCTTTCCTACCCAGTATCTCAACTGAGCCTCACAGGAACCTAGACATGGAATATCGTTCCCATTCTACAGAAGAGAAAACTGAGAAATCTCCCACAGTACCCCTGGCTCTCAAGACACTGGTAATTCAGGTCCACAGTAGTCTGACTTCTGCCCCCCGCCCCCATCTTTTCTCATGTACCAGCTGCAGGCAGCATCAAAACTAAGGCTCACACAAGACCATCAAGAAATGCATTTTTTCAAACAAGTAGTGGCCAAGCTTCTTCTGATGCTGTGTCAGACCCTGTGCTGAAACAGGTATTGAGATGGATGAGGTGTGGCTCTGCTCCCTGGGGAGATGCACACCCAGCGTGACAACTGCTAAGATGCAAAGGAGCAGTGGGAGGGTGCTCCACTCACCTGGGCTCAGGGCTTACTCTGCCATAGGCCCTGGCAAGGTCCTGCAGCTCATGGAGTTTTCATCCTCCATGAAGGACAACCTTCATGGTCACTCCACAAACGAAAAAATATTGAATAATGACAAGTGCTAGGATGAAAATCCAACAGAGTGAAATAACACAAAGCGACTGTGGCGTCGGGGAAGGCCTCTGTGAGAAGTGACACTTAAGCAGACACTTGAGTCCACCATGGCAAGATGAGCCAGAAAAGCACACCAGGCAAAAGGAACAGGCCATGCAAAGGCCCAACGAGGGGACAAGCTTATCATGCTCAGAAAACAAAAAGGTCAGTGTGGCCCAAGCGCAGTGAGGAAGGCCGAGAGTGATGCAGAGGATGAGGAAGGATGCCACACTGCCTTGTAGGCCAGAGTAGGACAAGAGAAAATGAATGGAGGGCTTTTAGCAGAGAAGTGCTGTGGCATGACTGACATTCCAAATCCTATACAGAGAAGGGGGAGGAGCCAGGGAAGTGGAAGGGGGGTTAACGAGAAATTAATAAAAAATTGGTCAACAGACACAAAGAATGACTACG
>NW_007798474.1:0-1296 GCF_000696425.1 Galeopterus variegatus | reverse complement strand
CATTCTGCAATGTATATGTATTTCAAACTGTTGTGTACACAATAAATATATACAATTCATATTTGTCAATTTTTAAAAGTGTACAATTCAGTGGTATTAACGTATTCACAGATATGTGTAACCATCACCACAGTCAATTTTAAAACATTTTAATCACCCCCCAGAAAACTTTATACTCTTTAGCTGTTATCTCCTTCCCCTTGTCATTTACCCTCCACCCCTAGCCCTTAGCAACCACTAATCTACTTCCTGTCTCTTTCGATTTCCTTAGTCTGGACTTTCATATGACTAGAATCACACACTATGTGGACTGTAGTGACAGGCATCTTTCACTCTGGCTAAAATTTTCAAAGTTCATCCAAATTAGCAGGTATATCAAGTACTTCATTTCTTTCTATGATGGCCAAAAATATATCCCATCCCAGCCTCTGGTAAAACCACTATTTTACTCTTTACTTCTATAAGATTACTTAGAATACACAAATGAATTATCATAAATAAATGGAAAAAAATCCATTGTATGGATATACCATTTTAATCATCCATCTGTCTGTTGATGGACTTTTGGGTTGTTTTCGCCTTTTGGCTATTACAATAGCACTACCATAAACATTCACATAAAAGTTTTAGTGTGGACGTATATTTCTATTTCTCTTGCATATATATATCTAGGAGTGGGATTGCCGGGTCATATGATAACTCTATATTTAATTGTCTGAAGAATGAATTGCCAGACTGTTTTTCAAAGGAGTTGCACCATCTTACATTTCCATCACCAGAATGTAAGGGTTCCAATTTCTCCATATTCTCCCTGACACTAGTTATTACCTGACTGATTCCAGCCATCCTTGTGTATATGAAGTGGCATCTCACTGTGGTTTCGATTTGCATTCCTTTGCTAACTAATGATGCTGAGCATCGTTCATTTGCTTATTGGCCATTGTATACCTTCCTTAGCGAAGTGTCTATTGAATCTTTTGCCCATTTCTTAATTAGGTTTTTTGACTTTTCATTATTGAACTGTAAGTTTTTTGTATGTATTCCACATACGCGTTCCTTAAAATATATATGTTTTGCAAATATTTGTCTGATTCTGTGGGTTATCTTTTCATTTACTTGATGATGTCCTTTGAAACACAAAAGTCTTTGGTTTTGATGAATTTTGATTTATCTTTTTTTTTTGTTCGTCATGCTTTTAGTGTTATATCTAAGGATCTTTTACCAAATCCAAAGTATTGAAGATTACTCCTCTGTTTTCTTCTGAAAATTTTTATAGTTTTAGCTCTTAAATTTAGG
>NW_007798473.1:0-1296 GCF_000696425.1 Galeopterus variegatus | reverse complement strand
CCGAGGGTTGCGATCCCGTTACCGGTCAGTAAAAAAGACAAAAAGGAAAAAAAAAATAGCCCTTTGGGGACAAGAGGGTCTCAGAAATGGGGAATTTCATTGTGCAAATTATGGATAAATTGAAAAAGAAGGATGAGAAGGAGAAAGCAGAAGAAACCCAGCCAGGAGTGCTTCTGTGCCCCATCACCATGGGTCCCAGTGTCAACGTGACCCAGCTGCCACCCACTGCGGAAGGCGGCGCAGCGCTGTCACCAACTGCGTGTTGCTGCATAGAGGGATCCGCAAAAATAATTCTGTGGCAACTTTAAAACATGGCAACCAGACCGGCCAGAGGGAAGGAACACAGCTTCCCAAAGAGGCTAGATTCTAAATTTATTTTTTTAAAGAAAATACACTAAGTTTAAAAAAAAAGTATTGTTTTGAATAAGCTATTGACTAGGAATGTTGGAAAGCTCTGAGACACAGGAGGCACAGTCGTCACTTGCACCCGGGTCCAGAGAACTTCACCCCCTTCTGTGTCCAGCAGTGACAAAGCACGTTCTGCACGTTTTCTGTGTGGTTTTTTTTTTTTTTTTTTTTTTGTCTTTTTTCGTGACCAGCAACGGATCGCAACCCTCAGTGTCGCGCCCGTACCGGACCGGGACCGGCCACGGGATCGCAACCCTCGTGTTGCACCCGCACCTCGCTCAGCCAGTGAGCGGGAACCGGTCTGTATGTGGGATCCGAACCCTTGGCAGGAGCACCGCCACGCTTCCCAAGCGGCGCACTGTAGCAGTGCGCCACCAGGCCAGCCCTTCTGTGTGTTTTACATGATCTCGCTTCTCCCTCTCTCGTTTCCATGGCGCTAGAGCAAAGGCACATACTTGCAGAGGTTTTCTGAAGATTTGAAAACTGGATTTCAGAAGCCCTGTGTTTCAAAGTGAGATTTCACTTTGCTCAGATTATTTAAGTAAAACTTCCCAATTTTTCTTGCATACAGCCAAGAATTAATCATCTGATGATTACACTTAATGGATAGATGGTTTTGACCCAACAACTTCTAAGACTTAAATAGTTTACAAAAAACATTAGTATCAAGATGTACCCATTTCATACATTGTTGGGTTAAATTTGTGCAAATTTTGTAGGGTTTTTGCAACTATGTTCATGAAGAATGTTGGTTTATAATTTTCTTCTCTTGAAATCTGGTTTTGGTATCAGGATAATGCTGACATCATAAAACAATTCAGAGATTATTCCCTCCTCCTTTATTTACTTAAAGACTTTCTTTAAGACTGGTCCTACGTCTTCCTTAAA
>NW_007798472.1:0-1296 GCF_000696425.1 Galeopterus variegatus | reverse complement strand
GACTGGTTTGCATTGGCTTTTGTAAAAAATGCCTCGTTCAAATTCCAGCATCACCATTTACCAGTTATGTAAACTTGGACAACTTAATAACCGCTCTGAAAACCCATTTCTTTGATGGAAAAATATATATGAAAATACCTATCTCTTATGTTTGTTATGTGGTTTAAGTGACCTAAAGTACCTTTGGCAGGATATGGAGAGTCAGACTTTTTTAATATAGAAACATAAATGTATCTTTTTTTCTTTATAGCACCAGAGGGACTGTTTCTGTCTTCATTCTTGCACTGAGTCTAACGGACCATTAAGACTATTGTGAAAAAAACTAAAAGTTAAATGGGTTATTGAGATAAGCTAAAGAAAAAGAATGTCTCTGGAGAATGGGTAGATTTTTTTGAGACTGAAAAGGAGTCAGAAGAAGTGGTGAGTGAGGAAAAATGCAGGTTTCTAGACTCCATCAGAGTATGGGAGTTGATACTGGGAAAGTGGTCTGAGTACACAGGGCACTGGTGACCTGAGAAGAGCTGGTGACGCCGTCCGTTGCCCAATACATGGCTTGGTCCCCATCTGGTTAGCTATGGGGAGATGTCCTATGCAGTTTCCCAGGAAAGGGTCCTGGATCCCTGTGTTTGGGAGGCCTGGAGATGTGGGGGAGAAAAAGGGGTCCCTTTACTTTGTTTTTTTCCTGGCCCCAAGGGGTTGTGATCAATCTATGATCTGGACATTTCAATAGCTTTAACATTCGAGACTGGTTTCTATTGCTGAATTTATCTTGGACAATTTCTCATTGATTATTGAATTGTCTAACATGATTAAATTGGTCATTTTAGATGTGTCAAGTCAGTAACTTATTAGATTTTCTTGAGATGAAAAAGGGCTCAGTAACTTATTAGACAGAGGTAAGACTACTTTCTATCTTTATCACTCCATTAAAACATCTATCATCACAACTACTGTAGAAACAATTAAAATTACACTTTCTATAATAGTATAGGAAATTACATTTTCTATAATAAATGGACATTTTTTTCATGGGCTGACTAGTTTTGAGAAAACAGTTGAGTTTTCAATAAAAGGTTTTAAAACAGGATAGAGTCTAGTGTTCTCAGCCAGTATTTATTTGTGGCACAACTGAAGAAACTAGAGGGGTTTTTTTTTTGTTTGTTTTCTTTCACATTTTAGTCCATTTCTCTTAATGAGACAAATATGTGAAATAAAAAAATGTAAACAATTTAACGGACTATTTGAGCTCTTAAGTAGAAAACATGAGAATCATTTCTATCTATTTCGTTTGCTTGT
>NW_007798471.1:0-1296 GCF_000696425.1 Galeopterus variegatus | reverse complement strand
CGGCGGGAGTGCCGCCGTGCTCCCAAGTGGCGCACTCTCCAGTGCGCCACCGGGCCGGCCCCATAGAATGCTTTTTTGAGTTACAGTATAGTGCAATAATTCCAGCCACTGTTTGTCATCTTGAATCAGAGGTTTGCTCACCCATGTGAAAGGCCACATGATGTTATTTAAATTTGTCCTTATAAGAAAGTTTACTTTTCTGTCTCTTCTATTTTGGAGAACATATGTGATTCTGAGGTGAAATTAGTTTTGAAAGAATGTATTTATAGCAGCTATGTATGAGCACATTTGGAGCACCGAGGAACACATCAATTTTACACCAGCTATTGAGAAATGAAACTGGCATGAGATGATTGATATTTATGAAATCCTTGAAGATTATAGAGGACTTCAGGAATTGTGTAATACCAAATGTACAATATCATAATGTCTTAAGAGCCCAGGTTAAAGTCCTGACAGAGTCGATTTCAGCTGCGGTCTTTCCAGGAAGGCAAATTAAATTGTATGGAACTTAACTCTGTTCATGTCATTCAAAGAAAATCTATAACACAATAGCCTGTTTTTTTTTCCCAAACTTTTCTAAAGAGTGATGACTTTCACATCCAAAAACAATCAGGACTGGAACCATATAAGAATTTGTTTATTAATTTTTCATCACTTATGTATACGTTTCACACACACACATCATTTTTGAGAGTGCTTTAAAGTTTTTTAGGTGATTTTGTACTCATCGTCTTCACTTTGTGACATCAGGGAAAATATTACTAGCTGTTTTTCATAAATGAGAAAACTGACTTATAAAAGTTAAAAAACATGCTAAGTCCTCTGAGCTAAAGAAGAAATACTCAGACTAGACCCAGGTTTTAGAATTCTTAACAACATACTTTATTTCTATCATTTCCCTACTTTATCAGAAATACGTGGATAATTTGCAGCAGAAGCAAAATGTCTGTAAAAGACAAAATTCTACCTATTTGAAAGTTTTATGATTGTGCATTGAAAAAGTCAGGATACCAATCTGGTATTTTGCAAAAAAAATTACTTCTGACAAGTGCATAATAGGTTCAAAGACAAATGCAAGGAAAATTTAGAACTTACATGTCTGCTTGAAAACCTGTTCATCCAAAATAATTTATAAATTAGAATTTTAATGGAAGAATTTAGATTTGATTTAAAGAACTAGCATCACCTCATAAGAAAATTATTAAATCTTGAGTTTCATTATTAAAAACATGGCTATTTGGATGATGGAAGAAAGATGCCAAAAACGTTAAGATCTCTGTAGAATGCATGCAT
>NW_007798470.1:0-1296 GCF_000696425.1 Galeopterus variegatus | reverse complement strand
TTTGCTGTGCAATAGAATACCAGAACTTACTTCTATCTAACAAACTTTGTCCCCTCTCCCCCGTCTGACCCCCCAACATTTGACTTTACTCCTGAGTTTGACTTTTTTATATTTCACATATAAGTGAATTTATAGCTTTTATTTCTCCATGCCTGGCTTATTTCCCTTAACATAATGTTCTTCAGTTTTATCCATGTTGTCACAAATTACATAATTTTCTGTTTTTTAAGGCTGAATAGTATTACATTGTACATATACATACATATATCTGTGTGTGTGTGTGTGTGTGTATGTCACACATTTAAATACATTTATCCATTGAAAGACATTTGAGTTGTTTCTTTCATTTCCTTTGGTTATATATCCAGTAGTGGGATGACTGGATTAGATGAGAATGTTATTTTTAGTTGTATGAGGAACCCCCGTTCTGTTTTCCAAAATGGCTGTACTAAGTTACATTACAATCAACAGTGTACAAATTTCCCTTTTCTCTACATACTCATCAATATTTGTAATCTTTCATGTTTTGATAATAGACAATCTAACAGGTATGAAGTGATATTTAACTTAAATTTCTGGTTTAAATTTCAATTTCAATTTAGTTTTGATGTGAATTTCTCTGATGATTAGAGATATTGAGCATTTTAAAAATATATCTTCTAACCATTTTTATGTTTCCTTTTCAGAAATATATATTTAAGTCCTTTGCCCAGGTTTTTATAGGGTTGTTTGTTTTCCTGTTATTGAGTAGTATGATTCCCTTATATTTATCCTCCTTATCTGATGTATGATTTGCAAATATTTTCTTCAAATCTCATTTGTTAATTGCACTTATTTTTTCCATAGTCTGATTATGATTGTCTGGGTAGAATGGAGAAAATTACTTCAAAGAAAATGCTGTTTATAAGCTTTCAGTTATATAGACATAATTCTCCAAAAATAATCACTTTGATCATAACTATGTTCTATTTATTCAAAGATGTTAAAGCATAAATTGTTAATCATGATAAATATCTTGACTAATATATTTTTTACTGCAGAAGAACCAAAATATAGTCATGTTAAAAAAAGAGCTACTTGGGCCGGCCCGGTGGCACACTAGAGAGTGTGCCACTTGGGAGCGCGGTGGTGCTCCCGCCGAGGGTTTGGATCCCATGTGGAGACCAGTTCCCGCTCACTGGCTGAGCGTGGTGCAGGCGCAACGCTGAGGGTTGCAATCCTGTTGCCCGTCCCCAGTGCGGGCACGACACCGAGGGTTGCGATCCCATTACCGGTCAGTAAAAAAGACAAAAAGGA
>NW_007798469.1:0-1296 GCF_000696425.1 Galeopterus variegatus | reverse complement strand
ATACCTCCTTAGAGACAGTGATTTATGAAAATTTTTCTGATTCTATTTAAAAAACCAAATACTGTAACATGGAAAGACTTTTTGCCTCTGAACCTGATCCAATCTGAAGTTTGAATTCTCTTCTGATGACACAGCCCTATAAGGATGGATATAAAGCAGGGCATCCCCAGACTGTTGGATGTTTGGTTGGATAATGATGTACACTTATGAATAGGAAGATGTATGGGTAAATAAATGAATGAATGCAGTGGTGTGCTGGAGCCAGCTTGTATAGGCTCATCATAGGCTACTATTAAATATTCAGGAATCTTTTGTGCTGATTATTAAATATAGACATTTCTACATGTGTAAGTATATAAAGTTACAATTAAATAAATTAGATTACTCAAAATTTTTCTCTAATTATTTTACTAAATTTTATTATTATTAATATTCTTGACTGAAAATGCTATGTAGTCATGGGCGCATTTCTTCCTAACTCTGTTCAGTGATATCTCATTGTTAGCTTGACATGGAACATGATGAGAATATTTACACAATGGAAAGTGACAAATATTGCCTTTCAGCTTTTGATTTATTAGTTTTTTGATTGTCTAGATGAAAGTTTGGCAAACTTTTATCTGTTGCAAATACTCAAAACTGCTTACTTGATTTTCTAATATTTTAGCCAGTAATTTTGCGTTTGTATTGGAAAATGTGAATGATCTTCAGTATTTATTTGCAATGTCTTTCAATGACCAATTATGATACCTTGTTAAAATGAATCAGGAAGCATTCTTATTTTCTATGCTGTGTAACAGTTCACACAGCATAATGCTTACTTAATATTTAAAGATTTAGAAGAAAACTGATGAAAAATAAATTACCTAACAAATAAAAGTGTGATGGTTTCTTTATCAGTGTGGGCTCACCTGTGCTGTAAGTCATGAAATTTTATTAAAAAACAAACAACAACAAAAAAAACACATGGTTGCTTAGTGGTATCCTTCTCATTTCTCAGTTTTGATACAGATGCTCAATTTACACATTCTTGAATAAATCGATAGAATTTGTTCAGATGCAGTTCCAATAACTTGACACATAATTTATTATCAAACATATATTTTATACGTAAATATGTACATTGTATAACCTTTTAAAGCAGATACTTCTTAGGTTTTCAAGACTTAAACAAAGAAAAAAGAACTTTTTAGATAACATAACGTTCTTGAAGTGTAGCCTTAGTTGCCAAATATATTTTTAAAGAACATCTGATTCTGTTGTCTTTAATCATCTAAAGACAGTGTTTGTCTAGTG
>NW_007798468.1:0-1296 GCF_000696425.1 Galeopterus variegatus | reverse complement strand
AACTCTATGTTGTACATTATATTAGTTGTTTAATCTTTTTGCTCAGAGAAGACTCAAGTATTCGGAAATATCTTTTGTTGTAGTGTTATCTTTCAATAATCTCTCCTCAATAATCTCTGGCTTGAAAATATTGGTAATAAAAGGACCACTTAAAAGTGCTTCTGAGTCTTTGGGGGCCGATGACCAAGAAAAATGCTTTCTGTAATTAAAAGGACAGGGGCATTCGTGAGGGCCTGGAGGAGGAGGTTGGGATGTCATCTTAGGCTGAAAATGACTACTACAAACACAATGGAATTTGGCAGTCTAGATTGTTTTGGGTTTATTTCCATTCACTTACAACAGTGTGTGTGGGAAGGAGCTTGTGGGAAATGGGGATGGAGGAGATATAATTTATTTTGGGTATTATGCATTAGTCATTTTATCTACGAAGTCACCACCTGAAAGAAACATCAGACAGCAATAGACGTCATTCATAAGCAATACATTTTGTTTTAAGAGAGACTTCGTCATTCATAAGCAATACATTTTGTTTTAAGAGAGACTTTTATGGATGTGATTAAGCCCTGTTAAACATCCTATGCCACTGGGGCCGGAAGCATTCTCATCGTGTATTCTCACTTGTGAAATGCCACGACTCAAGAAGTACGTGAACTTTTAAAACTATTCCGGCTGGATCTGTACCAACTTTTAAAACTATTCCGGCTGGATCCGTACATGCTTTGGGAACTGGGGAAGGGAGATAGAATAATCTGTTCACTCAAACCTTTACTATTTGGAAATTAGTTGTAAATCATTAGATGATTTCCTTAATCTGCTGTGTCCTTTTTTTCTTTTGGGGAGTAGATACTGTTGTTTTTGCATTGAAGAGCAACTTACTTTTTAAATTTAACTCTAATACTTCAAATTCTGTCCGTGGTAATTTACTGGTACACTTGGAGAAATCATTATACGCATATTTACAGTAATTCACCCCAATGTTGTTTGTGATGGTCTTAATCTAAAACTGGTGGACAGGATTATTTTTAGGTAACCTTGGTATTTTGCTAGAAGGAAAAAAAAGTATTTATAAAAAGAGAGGAAAAATAGCTTTTTTTTTATTAAAGTAAAGCCTTGCATTAATATATGTCCAGATAACTCATTGACTAAACAGATACCCCAGAGAATAATCAAAAGTGTGTCAGCCATGAGATGAACTTGTGAGCTGGGTTTGGTCCTTTCTTAAATATGGCCATAATTGCAAAATCTTCCAGACTACATGGACATCTTAAATGATCAAACCCACATTTGATTTAAATT
>NW_007798467.1:0-1296 GCF_000696425.1 Galeopterus variegatus | reverse complement strand
AAATAAATAAATAAATAAATAAATAGGGAGCAAAAAAATGTTGATTCTTAAGTTAATATTCTCATGCTTTATTACTTCCATTTCTCATTCCAGAAAAATCAAAAGATATTACAAAATAACTGATCTACACTGAGAAGGAACATTTCATATATAACTTTTACCTAAATCCATCCCTTCTCAACTAGAGAGAGATCATTCCATTATGACCTTAAGTAGACCTAGGAAATTAAGGTAATATCTAGATCTGAGAAAACCTAACACATGGCTAAGTCTAAATAAGTCTCCAGGAAGTTAAGAAAAATCATGTAACTCCCAAATATCACATTTAGCTTACAATTAATTATACAAAGAACAAGAGTGAAAACTAGAATAGATAAATAGAAATAAAATTATAAATGAGGTTCCTCTGTTAATGTTATCTAGTTATAATACTGAATAACTGCTGAATGTTAGAACCTGAAGAGAACTTAGAAAATTCAGCATCCAATGCTTTCATTTGATAAATAGGGAAACCGAGGCACCGAGAAACATGACTTGACATGAATGTAGCTACTGGGTTAGCTAAAACCCAGAACTTCAGCATTATAGTATTGTCCTCTTCCTGTTACATCATGACGGCAATCTCTACATTTTATTTTAACAGTGGAAAATATAGTCAAGTTACAAATAGATATCCACAATGTCTGATTAATGCAAGTATCATTTCAATAGGATCCTGTAGAATTTCCCCCTATTTTGAAATTCTAAGTGGGAAAATTAATTTACTTACCTAGCCTGTACACAATCTACAGTTCCTTTGTAACTGTCAATATAGGTATTACATAAAATTCCATCTCCAACAGCTCGAGCAATAAACTGGCCCACCAACTACAATAAGAAAAAGAGAGAACTATATAAAATAATCCAAAATAAACTCTCAAGGATACAATTTCTAAATACATAAATGATGACAACTGGTTGAACTACACAGTCAATACCTAAAAGACATGTTGGAATATTCAAAAACACCTATTTAGTGCTTGTTAGTTATGCTTGGTATACACTAACACATCTTAACCTTCAAGTTAAGTGCCATTAGAGTGGGGCCACATTTGTTTTGCTCACTACTGAATCCCCAATACCTTGCATATTGCCTCATACACAGTATATGAACAAAAATATTTGTTAGATGAATGACAAAGTGAAGCGTTTGTTTAAAAAAAAAAAAGGACTAAGTTTTCTCAAAAAAAAAATCATTTGGGGCTGGCCTGTGGCTCACTCGGGAGAGTGTGGTGCTGATAACACCAAGGCCACGGG
>NW_007798466.1:0-1296 GCF_000696425.1 Galeopterus variegatus | reverse complement strand
GCCATGAGGACATCTGGAGGGAGAGCTGACCAGGCAGAGACCCAGGGGCAAAGGTCTAAACGTATTCTGCCTAACCTGACCAGATGTGGTTCATTATTAACCAGACTACTTGATGTCTAGACAGCCACTTTCCTGTTGCAGTTGCTATACATAGTCATGTCTTAAATCTTGGTGTCACCAACCCTCAGTTAAATTTTAAAGTCTCTCAACATAGTATCTAATTCTTAGTTCTTACTTTAACCAGTAGGATTCATTTTCACATGACTAAGCCTGAAATACATCTTAATATACAGTAAAGAGAGGTCTAAGTTCAAATTATAGGATCAAAATCTTCCACATCTACTCAGATGTAGGATAAGAATAATGGAAATGTAAATAAATTTTGGACAAAGTTTCATGTTCTCACTTTCTTTGAGAAATTTTATGAACAATAAAAGATAAAGCATCTTCTTAATAATGTGTGATCTTGCTTTAAAAAAAAGGTCATAAGGATTCTTAGAAGTATGGCACATGCTAGAAGACAAATAGGATAACATTGTGTGAACTCTCAAAGCAGAGCATGAAAAGATCCTTAGTGTTAAAGACAGATGTCTATTTTAAATCGGACCACAGAGTTACCACATTACTTCAACAAAACACTTACATTACATAATTCTCAGCTTGGGATCAGCAATATGGGTGGGGGTGGGAGGGTAATACCACCAAATTCACTTGGTGGTAGAAGGAATTTAAGACATACAGGGGGCTTCCGTACTTGAAAAAAATGTGAAATTATAAATAGAAGGAATTGGTAAAGGCTGGCACATGGACATGTCTTTCCTAATCTAAGATTTAAACATGTTTAAAAAAATTAACATAATACATATAAAAATTTAAGTGGCATTTTGGCAAGTAGTTAGGTAATTTTCTATTGTTCATTATAATTACCTAGATAGATCAAACTCCAAATTAAATTGCTTGTTTGAATCATCTATCTTAAATCTCTATACTTCTGTTATTGTGCCATAATTGATACAATCATCATTCCAGATAATTTGTAAAAAAGAATTTTCTTAATTTTTTATTTTTATTTTCTTGAGACAAAAACATTTAATGAGAAACAAGAGATTTATTCTGCTCATTCCTATTATTTCAGTTATTTTTACAATATAATCTGTATTTCAGTACAGAACCAAACCAAACCATTAAACATCCGCAGTCTAACCAGAGGTGTGGACACTAAGATTAAAAAATAGGGTTAATACACAACAAGTTTAAAATCTTTTTAGGAAGATTAAATGTATATATAAATGATGC
>NW_007798465.1:0-1296 GCF_000696425.1 Galeopterus variegatus | reverse complement strand
GTTCTACAACTTATTTCAGTGGCACCGTTAATTACACATCACATCTACATGTTGTCAGGGGATGGTTGAGGGGTTATAATTGGACAAGTTTCTCAAGGAAAAACAAAACAAAACAAAACTTTTAAGGTATACCCCTCAGAAATAGGACTTTCTTTTTTGGGGTGGGCGACTAGCTGGATGATATGGGGATCTGAATGCATGACCTTGGTGTTATGACACCACACTCTAACCAACTGCCCTAACTGGCCAGCCAAGAAATGGGACTTTGTAGCCCCAAATATAGGTTTGCCATTTCAGCCTGACCCAGGTGGTGAAGGTGATGAAGCAGTTGGTGGAAAGGGCTTGTGAGAAGCTGGGCTCAGAAGAGCCCATGGCAACCCCTCATCCTGAGGGATCCAGGAGGGGCCACCCCCAATGGATGTGCCATCACAGCTGTGTCACCTCCCCCCCTCATGTGGGGACTAGGGCGACAAGAAGAGAGGGTTTCAGAGGCAGAACACGTGGGATTTGAGGGTGAGTAGCAAGCAGACTCCTCACTGGGGTGGGCCCTCTAGTTGGTTCTTACCAAACTGCTTCACATGTGCATTAAAGCAACACTCCTGGAACATGTGCTGGAAGAAAGGGTCTCATTTAGCATGGCAACACAGAGAAGAAAGACCTCGGGGTACACCTGGAAATGTACAGGGGTACCTGAAAAAAAATTCAAATGAACAGAGGGACAGACAGGGACCTTGAGCAGATGGAGAGATATTTATTGTCGTGCCCAGAGACAGAAAGACTCAGTATTACAAGAATGTTCCTCTCCCTAAATTAACCTACATATTTAAGGTCAGGCCAAGGAAAATAGGACATAGATACTACGATATGAAAAAAAATTTTTTTAATGTTTGTCCCCAGTGCCTGGCAACAGCTTCTAAAATCCTTGGAATCTCTACCTCTAGGGAGAGGAGAGGGGCTGGAGATTGATCAATCGGGAATAGCCAATGATTTAACCAATCATGTCTTTGTAATGAAGCCTTCATAAACCCCCTTAACGACAGGGTTGGGAGAGCTTTCAGGCCAATGAACACACGGAGGTGCCCAGAAAGAGCGTGGGAGGTCCACACCCCTCCCCACACCCGACCCTGTGTGTCTCTTCCCTCTGTCTGTTCCTGAATTGTATCCTTTGTCTGGCTGTTCCTGAGTTGTATCCTTTGTAACAAACCAGTAAATATACATAACAAATATTCTGTGTGTAGTTCTGGCAAATTATCAAACTTAAGGAGGGGTGGTGGGAGCTAACTCCAGGTAGACGGT
>NW_007798464.1:0-1296 GCF_000696425.1 Galeopterus variegatus | reverse complement strand
GGAATTTATTTACATTTCAAATTCTTCACCAAGGCTTTCAGTGTGCTGAGTCTTCTGCCTCACTCAGAAATGCTTGTTGAAATGATTAAATCTCCAGGGACAGGAGCCTCAATCTAATCAGTACATAGGATGTCTGATAGAAGATGTTTTGACAGGAGAAAATATAAGTAGATCCATTGGTTCATGAAAAATCCTTTTGATCTTTTCCTTTATTAGAATTCTGAGCATGCAGCAAAATCTCATATAAAAATAGAAGTGCAGCAGAATCTCATATAAAAATAGAAACTTGTGTTCTCCCTGCTCAGAGAACAGAATTCACAATGTGGGAACAGAGGACAATACAAATTCAGAATATTGCTACCATACAAATTCTTCATAAAGTAATTTTTCCCTCTGGGTGGGGTGTGAGGAAAGTAGAAAAAGTTTATTCAGGATCACTCTCCTCACATCTGCTCACTGTCTCACATGTGTGCCCATTACTGATTCAGCATGATTGTTGTAATTATGTAACACTTGGCTTGTGGGTGCTATTGTGTACGGAGAGTATAAAGGCAACTGCACTGAACTGCAGTTGGCAGAGCATGGAGGGTCAGTGGAGTAGAGCTAGAGCTCATGTCTGAGAATAAAGCATGTCTGTGAAGCTCACATCTAAAGAATAAAATATGTCTACCTTGCATAAAACTGCCAGATATCTCCTTTCAATTACCTGACTAAAGACGTGCACAGGAAGTGGCAGAAGGATCTGAGATTCCAGCCTAACAGGGGGCCAATCAATACTGCATAACATTAAATTCTCTTGAAAGAGGTGAGATTTACTTTTCAATGTGTGATAACCTGTTGGTTAGCTTCTGGGCTATGAAGTATCATGATGAAACTAATATTGCATAGAAGAACTAGGTTAATGTGAAGACCCACCATAGTGTGTAAGAAGCTCATAGAGAATATAAATAAGAGATGTTAAACAATTTGAATACAAGGTTGAAAGGGCAGAGGACCCGAGCTTATAAGTCGACAGGACACGAGCTGACAGTTCGCCAGAGAAGTTGCACTTTATTCAAGGACTGCGCATACATTTATAGGGAGCTGCGTTCTGGGTTTGGATAGGGGGTGGACGGGCGGTAGCTGATTGGACGGGGCTGGGCAGGAAGTGAGCCCTGACCTGTGACTGGCTGACGTTTGGCGCAGGTGGGCTTGGGTGTTGGCACCGGCAGGCTTGTTGACTGTGGAGAAGAACTAGGAAGGGTGCCATATTGCCAGGGTGTGTCCCTGTTCAGGCACCCATGGGGTCCCTACATT
>NW_007798463.1:0-1297 GCF_000696425.1 Galeopterus variegatus | reverse complement strand
CTCATTTTCTCCTACTCTTCATACTATCCATGAACAATACCAGAGATCTACCTTCAAAATATGTTCATAAACTGACTACTTCAAACCATCTCCATGGCTATCACTCTGCTCCGAACCACCATTATCTCCTGCCTGGAGTTTTATACCTACTTTCTGATTGTCCCTTCTGATTTTGTGATTGCCACCACTTAGCCTATTCTCCATGCAGCTGTCAGAACAATCCTGTTAAAATAAGTTTTTAATAAAGATTGTCATTCTTCCCATTGGAATCCTCTAGTGCTTGATGTATTTACAAGTGCCTATAAGACTCTACATGATCTACCCACTCAGTTACCTCTGGGACCTGGTATCACACTATTATTAACTTTGCCCACTTCCTCTAGTTGTCCCGGGTTCCTGGTACATTTTTGAACATGTCTATCAAACAGCTGCCTCAGGAACTTTGGATTTTCTATCCTTTCTGCCTGGAATAGTTTTACTTCCGACAGATCCAGGAAGTCCAAGATCAAGGTGCTGGCAGATTTAGTTCTTGGTGAAGGCCCTCTTCTGATTTGCAGATGGATACTTGCTGGCTGTATCCTCACATGGTAGAGAGAGAGATCTCTGGTTTCGATTTCTGTTATTATAAGAGCAATAATACTATCATAGGGGGCCCTACACTCATGATCTAATCTACACATAAATACCTCCCAAAGACCCCACCTCCAAATACCGTTGCATTGGGGATGTTTCAACATACAAATGTTGGGTGGACACAAACTTTCAGACCCTAATAGCACCCTATTGAAATTTAATCTCTCTTTTCTCCTGCATGCCTCACAGTTCAACAGTATGTGTATGTGTATATGTGTGTGTGTGTGTGTGTGTATGTGTGTATATGTATATGTGTATATATGTTTTCTTTTTTTTCTTTATTTTTTTATTTAGTCGATATACAATGTGGTTGAATATTGTGGCCCATTACCGAGACCTCCCTCCCTCCTCCATCTCCCCCATCCCCCACAACAACCTCCTTTCTGTTCAATTGTCGTATCAACTTCAAGGAATTGTAATTGTTATGTCTCCCCCCCCACATTTTTGTGTGTGTGTGTGTCTGTGTGAATTTATTTATTTATTTTTAGCTTGAGCCAATAAGTGCGAACATGTGGTATTTCTCTTTCTGTGCCTAATTGTTTCACTTAAAATAATTCTCTCTAAGTCCATCCATGTCATTGCAAATGTCAGTATTTCATTCTTTTTTTTATACCTGAGTAGTATTCCATTGTGTAGATATACCACATTTTCCGTATCCACTCAT
>NW_007798462.1:0-1297 GCF_000696425.1 Galeopterus variegatus | reverse complement strand
GGTATAAAAAATATTTTTTAAATCACAGTAATTTTGTTGAAATGACTAAGAAACAGGAAATAAATAGGAAGAGGGAAAATGGCAAAATTGTATTATCTCTAATTAGTTAGAAGAGTTAATTTAAAATTCAGGAAATCATAAAATGGATGCACCACTAAATGCAATAAGGTATTTTGGTCTAGACCCTGGAAAATGAAAAACACATGAGTGAAAAAATTGGTGAAATCCTAATAAAGTCAGTATTTTAGTTAATAATATATCAATGTCAGCTTCTTAGTTTTGAAAAATGTACCATGTTTATATAAAATATTAACATCAGAAGAAACTGGATGAAGAGTATAAAGAGACTGTACTATCTTTGTCAACACCTGGGGAAGGGGAAAGGGTGCAGGAACTAAGTACTAGCGGGGCTTTGTAAAAAAAATATTTGACACAAGGGCAAAGTGATTTACCTGTCAGATCTAATAGAAACAACAAGCGCAAACTTTCTTGGCCAGACAGCTACACCTGTTCCACTTAATGTACACAATAAAAACCTTGAAAAACAAAATCTCTTATGTAGGAACATTTATGTTTTCCCATAGATGATCATCATCATGAAGCTTCAGATCTTGTTCACTGCTTGATATGGGGAACAGAGTAGGCTATGGTAATATGTGATAAACAAAGAATCGATTAAATAATTTCTCATTGATTATTGCCTTTGTGTTCATAGTGCATTAAAGTTCTAACATACACCATGACCTGGAATGAAGTGACTAGATGGGATTAGCTGGTTCTGATTTGTACAGTCACACCATGGAGACAGAGTTAGTTATTACATATTATAATCACTAGTGAATTTACATCTAGATAGGGTGGTATTATCAGGAGTTGTTAATAGTAACAACAAGCTTACCTGAAAAAAAATTTCTCTACAATTGCTGCTTTCTCCATTGTAAAGTCAGTAGCAAAAAGAGTCTATGTAGCTTTAAAAAAAATTCTTCCCATGCTAGTAAAAAAAAATATTAATAGTTTTTAAATATGAAAGGATTTAGCTTTGTACTATACTAATAATTTATTACTTTAGACTGAATATTAGCACATCTACGAAAAGTAACTGTACATGTTATTACCAAATAATATATCTATAATTTGATTACCTTTGTTAAGAAAGCTGACTTTGGATTCTGGAAAATCATTTCTTGACTAGAGTTAGACATTTATATACTTAAAACTACAACATTTAATTTAATGTATCCATTTAGAAAAATAATAGAAAGTATCTAGTTTTGCAACCATTATAACAGTTTAATTA
>NW_007798461.1:0-1297 GCF_000696425.1 Galeopterus variegatus | reverse complement strand
ATTTCTGTGAAGAATGTTTTTGGTATTTTGATAGGGATTTCATCGAAAGTATAGATTGTTTGGGGTAATATAGACATTTTGATGATGTTAATCTTCCTGACCAATTAACATGGGATACCTTTTCATTTATTTGTGTTCTCTTCAATTTTTTTTTTTCTTTACCAATGTTTTATAGTTTTCAGTGTAGAGGTCTTTCACCTCTTTGGTTAAATTTACTCCTAGATATTACAAATTTTTTGGTAGCTATTTCGAGTGGGTTTACTTTCTTAATTTTTTCTTAAGCTGTTGCATTACTGGCAAACAGGAAAGCTATGGATTTTTGTGTGTTGATTTTCTATCCTGCCACTATACTGAATTCATTTATTAGTTCTAGTAATTTTTTGTGGAGTCTTTAGGGTTTTCTATGTATAGGATCATGTCATCTACAAATAGGAATGCCATCTGCAAACATCACCTTTCCAATTTTTTTTGCACTCCTTTATGCACGGGCTAAAACTTCCAGTCTTATGTTAAATAAGAGTGGGGAAAGTTGACACCGTCATCTTGTTCCAGATCTTTGAGGAAAGGCCTCTAATTTGTTCCATTACCCAGAATGATAATGGCTGTGGGTTTGTTGTATTTGCCAATTTTTGTGTTGAGGTACATTTCTTCCATACCTAATTTGTTGAGTGTTTTTATAATGAAGCGGTATTGGATTTTATCAAATGGTTTTACTGTGTCTATGGAAATGATCATATGATTTTTCCCTTCATTCTGTTGATGTGATATATCACGTTTATATATTGGACCATTCTTTTATCCCTGAGATGAATCCCACTTGATCATGGTGTATAATCTTTTTAATGTGTTTTTGGATTATGTTTGCTTGTATTTTTTTGAGAATCTTCAGGTCTGTGTTCATTAGGGATGCTGGCCTGTAAATTTCTTTTCTTGTTGTGCCTTTTTCTAATTTTAGCACGAGAGTAATGCTGGCCTGGTAGAATGAGTTTGGAAGTATTCTCTCCTTTTCAATTATCTGGAAGAGTTTGAAAAGAATTGGTATTATTTCTTCTTGAAATGTTTGGTAGAATTTGGCAGTGAAGCCATCTGGTTCTTGGGGTTTGCTTCAATCTCATTACTCATTAGTGGTCTGTTTAGATTTTCTAGCTCTTTATGATTCAACTTTGATAAGTTGTATATACCAGGAATTTATCCCTTTCTTCCAGGTTTTATAGTTTGTTCAAGTATAGTTGTTGGTAGTAGTCTCTTATGATCCTTTATATTTCTGTGGTATCAGTTGTAATGTCTTTTTCATTTC
>NW_007798460.1:0-1297 GCF_000696425.1 Galeopterus variegatus | reverse complement strand
TCTATCTTTTCTTTCTTTGTCTACCTTTTCTATCTTCTTTTTAAAAATTTTCCTGGTCTTGCAGTGAAAATGATTAGTGGAAGGGCCACGTCTCAGGTATCAGGTAAAAAGAAGGAAGGGTAGTGAAGCAAGCGGCCCTCTGGAGAGATGGCAGTGTTGTCTGGAAGGGGGTAGTCCCTCTGCCCGCAAGGGTCATTCTGGTTTTGAAGCCACAGATGCCAGGCACATTGAGTTCTTCCTGCTTACTCTGGTGCTGACCTGATCCAGAACCCCCATCACTTTTCCCACGTAGCTTTCCTTCTCCAAGCATCTACCTGACTATACTCTGGGGAAGAGATGACACCTAGATGCTCTTTGCCAGCTTTTCTTGCTACTGCATAAAATCATTCCCTGCTGGCAACCGAACAGAACTATAAATTCTTTCCTGACTTTCCCCCAGGCTGGGTCATGTCTGCCTTCTTCTCCTGCTCTTGGCATTTCATCCCCCAGCACCTCAGCTTGCAGGGATCACCTTGCTTGTTACAATTAAGGTATATTGGCTCAAAGCCCTATTCTACAGAGGGGGGATGATCCCAGTGTCCTCTGATGACCTCCAGGGACTCAGGTAGGTGACCTTTTGTTTTACTTTGTCACCTCTGGGTTTATGCCTCTCATATTCTCTATCTCCTCACTTCCCCCACCAGCCACTCCCACCTCTGCCACTTGGCAATTGTGAAACGGTTTCTTTTAATTTATGTCCCCCAAACTCACAGATGTGAGCTGTGGATAGCAGACTTTTACTGACATCCATCTTCAGAGTGCATGTCTGTATACGTGTGCAGTTTCACAGCTGACATGGAAATGATGTGAGCTCAGTCTTCGTTTTGTCATTCCTCTTCTTCCCTCCTCCTTTCTAGTATTTTAAACCTCCCTCTCCAATATTCTGGTGTATTTTCTGGGTAGAATGGTTTGGCTGTTTTATCCTAGCCCTAGCCAGTGCTACTTTTTTAATAACAAAATAACCCATGAGAGATATTGCTACTTAAAAGCCATTCTCTCCCCTAAGTAGAATTGAATCACTAAATCTGAAGCTAAAAGTTCTCTGCACAATACATTCCCTCAGCAGACAAACATGGATTATCACATAGTGATGTTTTAGGCCTTACTGACTATGGAGATGAAAAAGAAAGATTCCAACTTTCCTTATGCTGTTTAGTTTTTCATATAATGGTCTCTTACAAGTCCTCACTGAGGGCAGATGCCATGTTTCATTTATTTCTATGTTCCAGGTACCTAGTATCATGCCTACTATGCATCG
>NW_007798459.1:0-1297 GCF_000696425.1 Galeopterus variegatus | reverse complement strand
GAGTCTTTTGAGCATATTGAGTATATGCTCAATAGATGCTGTAGACACATGACATCCATGACCATAGACAAGATGCTGACACAAGCAGAGCAACTTGGCTTCCTCTCACCAGATGCCCATATTACCTACCTATCCTGCAGCAGATTTGCAATGTTAAAAAGAAAGGAAAAAAGTAAGGAAAGGAGGAAGGGAAAGAAGGAAATGTAGAAAACCATCAGTTCTGGATAATGGGAAAGTTTTTGAGAAATGTCTTTTATATAAAGATAAGAGAGACACAGGTAGGTGGAGTCACAGAGGGCCCACCTGCAAACTTCCCTCCTGTAATAGAGAAAAATGATCAGAAAATATGTGGCAGGCCCAACAATCTCTAACAGGTGGACGTCGGCTTCTTTTTCAGAGAAGGCTGCCCCAGTGAGCAGAAAGGCAAGACCACAAGTCTTCTCGAGACTGAGCATTGAAATAGGAGAAAACTGCACGAAATCTAAGAATTCTGCAGAGTATAAATCCCATAAGCAAAAGTTTAGCACAAGATAGGGCAATGTGCTGACAAATAGGGCTCGGGTAAAGAAAGTTTAACTCTAATAGATTACTGTATTTCTTGAGCAAATTTACTTTGGTAATAAAATTTAATTAGATAAAAAGACATTATTTTCAAATCAACTTTTCATAAAATCAATGTCATCAACGAGGAAAAGGAAACATTCCCCAGAATACAAGTGCCATGAGAACAGGCATGTGTCTAATTCACTATATATCCTCAGTGTCGAACCAAGTGACCTGCACAAAGCAGGTGTTCAATAATCACTGGATGGATACCTGATGTTTAATCCAAATTACTGATGATTTACAAACTATAATTCCTAGTGTGAATGGGGGAAAGAGATTACTTAAATACAATTGTGGAAATATAATTTGATATAAGGTTTGTAGAGGACAACTGGCAATGTCTTTAAAGTTTTGAGCCTGTGCTCAAAGCTTCATTACCATCATCATCATTATCACATAAGTCAATACCTTTCAGCTGAGATGCCAGGACGGTGTCAAGTGCATCATATATGTGCTGTCATTATTCATCATCACAGCCTTATGTGCTAGATATTCATATTATCCCCAAGTTCATGTGCAGGAAAGCAGAATATTGGAAAGAGGCGTCCAATTGCCCAGTAAGCAAATGGAAAAACAAAATTCTAAGCCAGCCATTTCTTTTTTTTTTTTAATTTTTATTTTGTCAATATGCAATGTAGTTGATTATTATGGCCCATCACCAAAACCTCCCTCCCTCCTCCCTCTCCCCCCT
>NW_007798458.1:0-1297 GCF_000696425.1 Galeopterus variegatus | reverse complement strand
TATGAACGTTGAGTTAAGAAAACAGTTTCCTATCATTCTTTTTTTTGTTCTTTTTTCCCCCGTTTCTTATTTTCAGTTTTGTGTATTTATGGTTTCTCCCTTTAAATTTTGAGTAGAGCAATTACTATTTTACAGATAATATTGAATTTTTATCAGAGATGTAGTCTTTGGATTTATTTATCAGTCCAACTCTTTGTGTGTGTATTTCAGTTAATATCATTATTAATTCCTCTCCTCTGATTTCCTAGATTCATTTTATTCTTTTTCTGACTTCTTCATTCGTATGCTTATTTATTTATTTTCATTCTTATTTAGTAACATAGATATGTAAGCTGTGAGCTTATGTTACAGATTTTAACATGGTTTTATTTTTAATTGTAATTTTCTAGATTATCTATAATTGTGTCTTTGATTTCCCCTTTGGCCTAATAGCCTTTTATGGGAGAATATTCTAATAGGTTAAGGGCTTTTTGTTGTTGTTTTGTCATTGTCATAAATCTCCAGTTTTATTGTATCTTGATTAGAATATTTGAATGATTTCTTATTTTTCTAATTTATTAAGATGGTCTTTATTGGTCCAATATGAAGGTACTTCAAACAGTTCCTAGAAATATGGAATTAAAAGATAATATGAATCTTTCAAGGAACTTTTTGAAGTGCCCTTGTATGTGTTCAGTTTCTGTTCAGTGTTGTGAGTCTTTGAATAGAAGTGGAGTTCTCTTTTCCTGATATAGAGGTAGATGTGGGGGGAGTGTGCACTTTTGTACTAACTTAATACTTCTCTATATTCTTAGTTTTTTACTTTCTCTACCAAGGCCTGAAAGAGGTTTATTAAGATATTGGCTGATGTTTTTGTGTCCGTTTTTCCCTTTGCTATTATAGTTTTAAATGTGTGTATGTGTACATGTTTGATTTTTTTAAGTTTTGTTGAGGGGTCATCAAAATACAAAAAAATTACATGTGCGAAGTATATAATTCGATACATTTTGAATATATACACACACCATTAGACCCACAGTCAAGGTAATCAGTAATCTGCCATTCCCTGTCTTAATCAGCTCGGGCTGTTATGACGCTTTACCACAGGCTGGGTGCCTCAAACAGCAGACATTTATTTCTCACAGTTGTGTAGGCTGGGAGTCTGAGGTCATGTTGCCTGCAAGGTGTCGGATCCTTGGTAAGAGCCTCCTTCTGTTCACAGACAGCCACCTTCTACCTTCTTGGGTCTTTGTGTGGCAGGGAGAGAAGTGTCTCCCATCTCTTCCTCTTTTTTTTTTTTTTTTTTTTTTTTTTTTTT
>NW_007798457.1:0-1297 GCF_000696425.1 Galeopterus variegatus | reverse complement strand
AAAAAAAAAAAAAAAAGAACTGAATTGTTACTGTGTGCTCGCTGAGCTAAGCAATAAGACAAACTCTTTAGCCCCATATATTATTTGTAAAGAAAAGACCACCAAATGACTGAAACTGAAGTTTGAAAGGGTGCAATTTTCTCAACAATCTGCATGTTTAGTGTCTGAGGAAAAAATTGAATTAGATGGAAATAGTAATTTAGAAGAAGCTGCTTGGGGATAGTACATTATAATTTAAATTGTAACCTAAGGATAGATATATATCAATATCTTCTTCTCTGTCCATATCTATGTCATATAACTAGCACTATTGACAATCTGATGGCTATAATTATTTTTGAAAAATTGAGTACACTTAGCCCACCTTTAGATCTTTTTTTAAGTCAATGAGGTGAACTATGTAAATGTTCATTTTATGACTCTTATTTTCAATATCTTGTAAAATTATATAGACAACATTAATATAATATGGCATTTATCTTCTCAGTTCATAATTGGAGTCCTTAAAGCTATTAAGTAATGGTTTCCTCTTTGCTGTATATAAAATGAGGCAGAACTAATTTTCAGCATAACACCACATTTGAAAGAGTGTTTTGACCAATTAACTAGTCAAGTTTTATAATATAAATTAAAACCTACCATGATAGGTAGGTCAATCAGGGATTTTATTACAAAATTCTGGTTAGGCTGTTTTTTTCCTCAGGCATTTAATTTCTAATTATTCTGATAAGAAAATTTAGAGAACAAATGTGAATGTATGTTGGTGGATACTACATAAACTCACTTACAATATGTAGGCTCCAAGTCTCCTTTAGCAGGAACCCTAAATGTCTTTCATGTGGGCCATATCAAACATAGATAAAACTTGGTTAATTTCTGCTTTATGTATGTTGGGGAATAAGTAAGAAATGATTGTGTTCCCTCATGTACCTGCCTGAATCTCAATTATTACAATTAATTGAAGTTTGATAATTAATTGAATAATAATTTCAGCACTGTAGTCAATTCTACAATTCTCCAGTTCTCCCATTTTTTCAGACTAAAGCACCATTAGAACCTGTTTTCCCTACCACCTGTTTTAAACTGAATAATTACAATGTAGAATAATTGACAAAGAAAGATAAAAAGCAACAAAATTTTCTTGGCTCTCACAGAATAAACACATCATTTTTGAAACTGGAATTATTATTTTTGCAAACACCTTAGAATCTTAACTAGTGGCAATATTACTTTACAGTAAGAACTATGCAACACAAGAAAAAACCTGCCACATTTTGTACTCCTCATAGTTTATTAA
>NW_007798456.1:0-1297 GCF_000696425.1 Galeopterus variegatus | reverse complement strand
GTACTTCTTACACTAATATTCATTCTTTCAGCAAACATTTTCTGAGCTCCTACTATGTGCCAGGCACACAATGGTAATCCAACAAGGAGGAAGACAAAATCCCTTTCCAAGGAGCTTATGGCAGAGGAAGAGAGAAAGTCAACAGGCAATTCCAGTAGTCTGTAAAATATTTAAATTGTTCTGTTCACTTAACTCTATTTAGGCCTTATGCCTGCTCCTAGTCTAACAGTCCTTTATAAAGCCTTTTCATGTAGAAACAAGGAAGGCATTAATTTATTGACTATCAAGCGAGCAGATCAAGGCTGAGGAAGAGAGAGAAGTCAGCAGACATACTTAGAAATGTCACCACTTTTTTTCTAAGAAATAAAAAAGGAACTGCTCCTTGGTTATCAGGTATTTGCCCAATATTCTATAGACCAGTGTTTCTCAAACTGGTGTATTTACTAGAAATCTGCAGACATAATCTCAAGTTCTACAAGAACTTTAAAATTTTGTGTTTTCACTTTGATGATCACAATGACTAACATGATATGAGCATATTTTGAATAATACGGATGACATTTATGACTGAATATTGCCATGTGACTTTAGATCCCACGTCTGCAACCCTTGTTGGTGCCAAGTGATTAAAGAAGTACTTTTAAAGTGTTGGTGAGCAGGCCAGGTTGCCCTAAGGTCTGCAGGGCCTTGATGTTAAATATGATAACAACAGACGCTGTCTGCCACTCATGCACAATTAAAAAGATAAAACTTTTCTGTTGTACTGTTAATTTGCATCATGAAAGTGATCAAGCAAGGCTAAGTAATACATATATGTGTATATAAATTGCCACAGGCTAAAGAGAATACAAAAGAGATGGATTTAAAAAGTAAATTATGCATTTATGCTAAATAATGCATAAGAGATTTCATGGTTTATACTAAGAACAAAAGCTTTGCAATAGTTTGCAAATAGAGAAGTAGTGGTAGAATCCACACATCTCAGGCCACACTCAATAATGTTTTTTCTTCAGTATTGCATTTGGGGGTATACTGTTAAATGAATTGGCTCATTAAAACAATGTATCAGTAGATAAAAATAAGCTTTTTGTTAGGAAGAAAAAATTATGACTTATCACAGTCATAGCCAAGGAGACAACGTCATGGACCACTAGATGCAAAATCAAAAGAATCAAGTAGCACATAAATGAAAGAAAAAGCACGAATGTATCTTTCTGCTGATAATGGTCTCAACACTGGTAATTTGGCTTCTGAAAAACAAAATCTCACATTAATAGCATTAATTCAATTTTTTTTT
>NW_007798455.1:0-1297 GCF_000696425.1 Galeopterus variegatus | reverse complement strand
AATAAATTAAAGACTCAAATGTAAGACTGGAAAGTATGAAACAACTAAAACAAAACATAACATAACTGCTTCAGGACACTGATCTGGGCAAAGACTTTGTGGATAAGAGCACAGGCAACAAAAGCAAAAATGTGCAAATGGGATTATGCACAACAAAGGAAACAATCAACTGAGTGAAGAAATAACTTACAGAATGGGAGAAAGTGTTTGCAAACTGTGCATCTGACAAAGTAGTTAATACTGAGGATATACAATGAATTCCAACAACTCAACAGCAAAAAACGAATAACCCAATTAAAAATGGGCAAAAGACCTAAACAGACATTTCTGAAAAGAAGACATACAACAAAAGAAAAAAAGAAAATAAAAGAAACTACAAAAAAAGAAGACATACAAATGTCCAACAGGCGTATGAAAAAATGCTCAACATCAGTGCTCATCAGAGAAATGAAAATTAAAACCACAATGAGATATCATCTCACACCAGTTGGAATGGCTATTATCAAAAAGAGAAAAAATAACAAAAATTGGGAAGGATACAGAAAAAGGGAAACCTTACATTGTTGGTGGAAATGTAAATTAGTTCAGCCATTATGGAAAAGAGTATGGAGGATCCTCAAATAACTGAGAGAAGAACTACCTTATAACCTAGCAATTCCACTACTGTGTATATATACAAAGTTAAAGAAATCTATGCATTGAAGAGACACCAGCACTCCCATGTTTTTTGCGGCACTATTCACGATAGCTAAGAGATGGAATCAACCTAAATGCCTATTAATGGATAAATGGATACAAAAAAAAAACCTGTGATATATATATATATATATATACACACACACTCATACATACAATGGGATACTAATCAGCTATTTTTTAAAAAATGAAATCCTGTCATTTGCAGTGCATCTAGTCTCTATAGCAGCAGTCACAGCCACCGTGCAGATGGCACGTCAGACTCTCAACTGCATTGAAACAAGGACAGGCACCAGCAGAGACAAAAAAGAAAAAAGAAAAAAAGAAAGAAGAGTTCCTCTCTTTCCACAAAGCACACTCCAGGGTAATAGAAGAATCATCTGTTTGTGATAATAGGGGAGAATTTGATCACACCTGTCTCAGTACTGGACAGATCATCTAGGCAATGAACCATCAAAGGAACACTGAATATATCAGATGGGGAGAACAAATCTGTGGTTATTAGAGGTGGGGGGGAGAGGGAAGGAGGACGGGAAGAACGGAGGGGGAGAAGAATGTGGGAGGAGATAGATTGGATAAGGGGCAGAAAGAATAAGCATGA
>NW_007798454.1:0-1297 GCF_000696425.1 Galeopterus variegatus | reverse complement strand
ACTTCTGAATCCTCAGAATCAGTATATTAAATTATGTGAGCATCATCACTTTAAGAAAAAGCATATATTTCTTGCTAACTCGCATATTTTTGGTTCTACTGGTTTTGTTTGTTTATGTGTACGTGATTTATCTTTATCTTTATTTATTCATTTATTTATTTATTTGCCATTGGATTTAGTAGGAAAGAAGAGCCAATGGGCATTCTAGTTCCATCTCAATTTTGTCACACCAGGCAGCCAGTTTTTTCCCCCAGCAGCCATTGCTCTCCCAACTAGCAGCCAGAAATGAGAGATCAACTAAGGAAGACCATCCATTCTCTCTTCAAACTTTTCCAGAACAGCTTTGATTTCTCTTCTAAAACCATTCACTTCCTGAGTGTAGGAGTTGCTTTATACTTGCTTTGATGCAACACGCAATATCTTTCCAAATTTCAATCTTAATTTTTAATCTCTTACTGGTGCTTCAAATAGGTTTTCGTATTCATTAGGCAGCATTTTCAAAGTGCATTTCCCTATAATTTGTACCTCATTTAACATTATCACTTGAAATTACTCTAGCATGTGGTTAGTTCCAAAGACCTCCCACAAAATAATGTTGCATTGCCCTGCTTAGTTAAGGACACAAGTCATCTTAGGGAATATTGGAATTATAAGCTACATATACCATGAGATCATACATATGTAAAAATAAATATATCAAAATTCTTCTAGTGTCAGACCCTCTCTATTGTTGATATCGATAAAATTTGTGAAAATATTTGTCTCAAAAGCAGATTACAGGAGACAACTAGTTCCCTCCAGCTTCTCTTTTGAAAGACTTCTCCATAACAATTGCATTCAGTTACTGGAAATTTCATGAACTTCTTGCAGGCTATTCATAGAGAATACCTGCAATTGACTAATTCTTTGACATGTATATCTACTTCAGTTCAGTGTGTGAAGTTGAAATTGCTTCATTGGGGGTTAAGGCAGGAGACTAGGAGAATTAAGATAGCCTAAGTCATGTCAAGTTAATCTAATATAATTGAATGTTAGGCATTAGCCATGGGGCCAAAGAAACCTTATAATTGGAAACTGAGAAATAAGGAATATGTGAGAGAAAAGAACATAGACACAGTAGAACAGAATCATTTCAGCCTGAGATTTTGGCATTTATGATCATTGGTGGAGAAATAGATTAGAGGTGGCAGACAGTGAAGTGAAGAAATACACTTTCTTTGTAGTCATAAAAATGGACAATAGAAAGGAGCTCTCCAGGATTTCTTGAGAATAAGCCCTGTTAAATTGAGGCATCACT
>NW_007798453.1:0-1297 GCF_000696425.1 Galeopterus variegatus | reverse complement strand
TAAAAAAGTATAACTCTCTGTTAGAAAGTTGATCTAGTACTGCAATGAATTTTCTTTTATAATTATTCAAACCCACCATAAAGCAAAAGATTTATGCAAAAGACTTGGTACCAACTTATTAGGAAGTTTTACCTTTTTACTTGCTCATCTCACTAAGTTGAGTCTAAATTATAAATTATTCATACAATTTCTGCATCCATTGAATCATTTATGCATTGACAATATCTTGAGCATCTACAATATGCCATTGCTTACAGTATGTGTTCAGGGAAAACAGATTACTAGAGCATTCAGGTCCACAAAATACGTTGTTATAGGAGTTAAGATCCAAACAAATAATTAGAATAGACTGAATTTAGTTATATGCTTATCTTTTTCCATGAACTCCTTTCAGCCCTGTCAAATTGTATTCATTCTGTAAATCTCAAAACCTCCTTGGGCATCACCTTTCATATATTTTTCTAATTCTTCTCCTATCTCTGCCTTAGAACAATTAATTCATTCTTCATATTGCCTAAATTTCTTCTGTCTTCTATATTAAACTTATTACACTAAAATGTAATTATTTATTTATATATTGGTATTACCTAAATATTTTTTTTAACTATACTGTTTGTTAAAATACAAAGTACATTGTACAACAGAGGGAATATAACTCCAATTTGGAAAATACCACGTAAAATATCTCTTCTCCAGGTAATAGCAAATGATGGTAGACAATGAATACATTTTCTGATGAGGGGACTACTTTACAGATTCATTTATCTGTATGGAGAATTTGATACATAAAGTTATACATACAGTACATGAAATCACCAAATATTATCGGTTACATACTATACATAAGGTACTATGTAACAAAATGTGAATTGCAGATAAATTCAAGCTACAAAAATATGGTCATGGTCCCAAAAAGAAAAATGATTATTTCCTGTTATGAGTTGCCTTTGGGAAAATATAATGCCAGTTGTTATTGAAAAGCTATTTATACAGAAAGTGATCCCTTTATCAAATATATTTTTCTACAATTAGTTATTATTATACTTTCTTCCTAGATTTATTTAAATAAGGTAGAGTTAACCAATCTTATATCAGACATCAAATTTATCACTATGAATTTTTACTTACAAGTAATGATAAATAGATTATAAAATCAAAACTGTAAGATGTTGATACATTATTGTGCTATTCAAAAATGATTTTGTGTGATATCATGCAGGAAAAAGTATGTTTCCATTGAGATATATTCTCACATTCTCCTTTATTTACTACAAAAGTAACCATTAGGTTATCTTTA
>NW_007798452.1:0-1297 GCF_000696425.1 Galeopterus variegatus | reverse complement strand
AAAAAAAAAAAAAAAAAAAAAAAAGTGTCATTGGAGCTCCCCACCAAAAAAATCACAGCCTCTCCAGAGAGCTATGCCCCTGACCTGTGGCTAGTCTGTGGGTTAAGTCAATAAACAAATTTAAGCCGAAGCCAAAAGAAATGCAAATCATTTACCTCCTTTGGGTTCCTATCATCACTGCCTCCACTCAAAGGAATCCTCTCAAAGAAAAATTTAAATGTGGGGGTTACACAAACATAAGAAGCTACAGCTTAATGGCACATTGAAGCTCTCACTCATCTCAGAGGCCAAGTTTTGTCCTTTAACAAATGCGTAAAAGAATGCAATTTTCCTGAATCACCTACAGCTCTTTCAGAAAGAATCTGAGAGTAAGACCATCAGTCACTGGAAAAGAACTCTTGTATATTGCAAGACACTGGCAATGACCTCAACTCAACAAGCTCTGGTCTCCTGTTGACCCAAATGGAATAAAACCTAAAGCCAGTCTTCACAAATACAGGTGTATGTAGATGCCTCTTAAAATGTACCACCACCATAAAGACCACACTTGAGGTACTTCGGATTTCAGACATTCCCAGACAAGCAGCTAACCCTCTGATACCAACCACATAGAACATGCAAATAATATTCAAAGACATTGGCTAAACAGTAACATATTATTAGGCATTTTTAAAACTTCCTGATAATTGAAATAATTCAGGCAAATTCTGAGAAGTTGAGTAGATATATACTTAGTTTCAACAACTATGTTTTCCAGATCATCAAGCAAAGTTTACTATGAATTAAACATGATAAAGTGGAGGTGCTCTGGGCTGAGGACTCATGACACCATCCTTGCAGTAAAAATAAGTCCTTCTCCCCAGCAAGGCCATAGACATGGCACCCTGGAGAAATGAGGCTACCAGTCCCCATAGCCCTCAAACCAGAGGCTGTTCGGTCTTATTCCCTCTCAAATACTATAAGTACATTTTATCACCAAGGCATTTTATTCCCAAATAGATAAAATTTTTATTTCTATAAAGACTTCTGTGAAGATTAATGGCTATTGGCATACTTGAGAAACAGCAGTTCACTGGACTGAAAATAAAGAAATAAAAATTTGCCCAGAGGGCTTTATATGTTCATGTTTACTGAAAGCAAATTTTAAAACTTACTAATTACCTTCCTCTTTTTATGTATATATATATATTTTTTTTGGCTACTTTCATGCTAAGATTACTTTAATACATTTGCAACAGGAGAAAATGAAATACCACATTGGTTAAAATTAGCTCATTCTCTGGTAACAATTAAGAAC
>NW_007798451.1:0-1297 GCF_000696425.1 Galeopterus variegatus | reverse complement strand
AAAAAAAAAAAAAAAGAACTTTGGCTACCTATTCTTAGAATTAAAGTTTCTACAATAAAGGTAAAGGACATCCCCAAAATAAAGTCTCACATTGATATAAAATTCATATAAAATTGATATAAAATTCTTTATTATCATGGAACAGGCATTTAGTACATGTTCAAAGGTGGACGAAGCTCTGTCTATCCACAGCAGAATCCCCTGGAAACTATCATTACTATTATGCATTTGTGGAACTCACCAGGTAGGTGTCAGGAGCCAAATATCCTCTGCTGCCGTCTGTCCCTCTCTTCATGGCTCTACCCTTTGATGGTTTGTGAGGACATCTCTTGAAGCATATGTTAAATAACTACTGTAATAAACATTTTTATGTAATTACTTTCAATCATCCTCACATACTCTATGAAAGAGGAATTATTTCTCCCATTTTATGAGTGGAGAAATGAAGGTCAGAGGCTGAATCATTCAAGGTCTAGTAGCTAAACCAATGCTGTCTCAAAGGTTGCTTGATTTCCACAAGATTTTCCATTAATCAGCTGTTCTGCCATTTATAAGTGTAGACTAATTTGTTCTGTGATCTTAAAGAAAGTCACTTCAACCCACTGTGAGTCAGTATACACAACTGTAATAAAGGGAAGAAAATTATACCTGCCTGGCCTACTTCCTAAGTTGTTTTAAGAGCAAAATCAGATCCACAAGGCATAAGCATATTGCTAAAATCATGGGCCCTGGAGTCAGCTTCATGGATGTAAACCCACGTGAATGACTTATTAAATGCTCAGCCATGAACAGATTGTTTAATCTCTCTAAACTTCTGTTGCTTCATCTGCAACATGAAAATAAGGATTTCTACTTTCTAGGATTGCTCTGAGAATTAAAATATTTTTATAAAGTTCTCAGTAGGGTGCACGGAACACAGTACTTGTAATGTTAGCTGTAGTTGTTATTAATGTATGCATCTAAAATCACCTGGAAAAGAATAAGTCTTTATTCAATTACGAGATTATTATTGTCCATTCTAGGTCAAGTTGATAGGTCTTGTGTGGCCCTACTCTATGTTTTAACTCTTTTTCCCCATTTATCTTTTCCTGATTAATTCTAAAAAAATATCAAGTGTTTTTGAGTACTGGGAGCTCAAGTAGAAGACAATGCATGAACTCTCATTGGAAGCCTGTATTTGTCAGAATTTCTGCAGAAATAGAGAACATACTCAAAGGGTTAAATTTTAATAAAGGGATTATTTGCAAAGGTGTGGGCAGGGCTCAGAGAATCCTCAGTGATGATTAAGTACCAGAAC
>NW_007798450.1:0-1297 GCF_000696425.1 Galeopterus variegatus | reverse complement strand
TTATGAAAATAAAGTATTCTCACTTAAAAGAAGAGTAAATTCAGACAGAGTAAGGTTAAATAGCATGTTCAGGATCACATAGCTAATAAGTATTTTAACCTGAATTTGATCCCAATTACTCTCACTGCAGAGTCCACTTTCTTAACCACTATGCTATGGTGACTCAGTTTACCTAGCTAAACTTTTTCCTGTTAAGGCCTGGATGTCTGCAAGCTTTGAGGGGCTTTGGGAATGGTGTTTGGCCTTTTTTGAGAATGTCGAATGTTGACTTTAACCATTGGAGAGTCACAGTCTTTGTCCTTCCGTAGTCATAATGAGAAGCTCTTCTATTGGCGGGAACTTTGCTCAGTGTTCAGCATGAACAGGAACATCCAGATTTTAGATTTGCACCACTCTAGCCTCGATGATGCCTCCATGGCAGTTCTTTGTAAAGCACTGGCTCAGCCCATCTGTAAGCCTCAAAGACTCGCGTAAGTTTGCTGTTAACCTGCCTTTTAAGTAAATAGCAGAGTTTCCTTCTTTCTATTCTGGCCTTTTTGGATAAGACCAATGCATAAATGCAGAGCTGCAATCCAGCGTGTTAAGTAAAGTGATACATAAAATCTCGTTGGAAAACTGAAAAGGGAGAGCAGTCCTAGTATAAGGAGACATTTTCTTGGATGTTGATGGGTCAAAAATAGATGTTTCCCAGGTAAGGGAGGAAGAGTACTTAAGACAGATAGGAAAATAGCTTTAAATTTGTAAAAGAAAAATAATAAAAATCATAGCAAATAGGTAGCATTTATAAAACATTTCTTTAGCACAGAGCTGTTTGATTTATGTGTGTCATTTCCTTCATTTGTTTTCATTCTCATAACAATTTTGTCACCTTTATACAAATAATGTACTAGCAGCATAGCAAAGCATAAAGTCCCCTGATATTTTGACAATCTTGATTTGCGTGAGCCATGCTGTTCTTACTCACACCAGCCTATCACTTTCAGGTTAAATTCAAGTCTTCCCTCAGCTTAAAAGTCATTTCTTCATTGAAGACTTTCTGTGTTCCCCAAACTCCTTAGACTTTTTCTTCTTGGTAACAATTATACAGGTTTAATTATTGACCAACATATTTGTGCAGAAAAGAGTTGGCTGCTCCTACTATAGGCTTAGGACTGCTATCCCTAGAAAAAGCTGCTTGATTGTTAGCCCTTGACTAGTGAACTTGAATTTCGGAAGAATTCCCACCATCCTGATAAGAGTAGTTCACTTTTTCTAAACTGTACAAAGTGATTTATGCTGGATACTTGGTTTTCTTCTG
>NW_007798449.1:0-1297 GCF_000696425.1 Galeopterus variegatus | reverse complement strand
GGGGAGTGTGGCTGGTAACGTGCAGCCGCGCGCAGGACTACGTTTCCCAGCTGTCATCGGGTTCGGGGAGCGGGCGGTCCCTTTCCGTTAGCGTGGGCCTTTAGAGTCGCCACCGCCGCCGGCGCTGGTAAGGTAGGAAACTGGGGGGTGCGTTGACGTTTTGTGGGCAGGTTCCCCCTCGCCCCCCGCCTCACGTACCCTAGCGGGCCGCAGGCCGGGCTAGGAACTCGGGAGTCACTTGAGCCTGGGCGGGGCGACTGTGTAGGCGGATCCAGGGTCGAGTAGTTCCGTGGAGGGTGTGGTTCTGGCTCGGCCCTTCCTCCCGGGTTGCTCCTCGCCCGACGTGAGGGTCCTGTGGGTTTCTGGGGAGCCGCTGACGAGCTTGCCTGTCAGTCAGGCTGGCTTAGAGTTAGGGTCTGCTCTTCATTCCCATCCTCACCCACGCTGTGACCCAAACACTCTTTCCGTTTGTTTTTATTTTTGCTTTGGCGTTCAGAATTGCCAGTGTCAGCCCCGCTGCGGTGGTGGTGTTAGCGTCCAGTGGGTAGGGATTGGGGTTTCTGCCATGTTTTATCTTGTTTTTAGGACTTTAGTAATCGGAGCTCTGAGTGTGTTGAGCATCGGGGCTGATTGATGCGTTTCAGATTCCGCGAGGCATATGCCAGCGAGTCCCCTATCTGCTCTCCGCGCCCTGTACTTTCTCCCCTTCTCTCTCTGGACCTGCTTGGCACTTAAGTCTGACTCCTTCTCTCCTTTTTTTCTCCGATAAGCCCACTGGGTGGTGAAAAACTCGAGTTTTCTGGTTGCCTTGCCTGGGACCGGTCTGAATGTTACAGGCAGCAGGAAAGGAGAGGGAAGCCCATTTTAGTCTCAGGTGTAAGACTCACACTTGCAGTTCTGCTTTTTTAGTAAAGCTGATAAATGTTTATCTTATTGGTCTGTTTATTTCCTACTTGTTTCGGAACCCAGGGGAAAAATGCTGTGATTATTTTGCACTTCGAAACTCTAACTGGAAGCTAACCCCTCCCTCCGCCCCGACCCCGCCATAGTTAGGAAGTATATCTGGAGGTTTTGTTTTGTTTTTCTTTCTTTTCCACTTCTTCCCAATTTAATAGGAACAGATTATCTCCGTGCAGCTTCTTGTGAGTTATAGTCCTAAAGCCCTTTTAGTGCCCACTCCTCGACTTTTGACTAGTATTCCTAGATGTATAGTTGACTCACTGCTTGACAATCAATTAAAAATGGCATAATGACACTGATTATAACTTATAGAAATGGTAACTATATCTGTGCCTCA
>NW_007798448.1:0-1297 GCF_000696425.1 Galeopterus variegatus | reverse complement strand
TAGTTTTCTTTTTTGGTTATATCTTTACCTGGTTTTGGTATCAGGATGACGTTTGCTTCATGGAATGAGTTTGCGAGATTTGCCTCTGTTTCAGGCTTTTGGAATAGTTTGTAAAGAATTGGTGGCAATTCCTCTTTGAATGTTTGGTAAAATTTTCTGTGAATCCATCTGGTCCTGGGCTTTTCTTTGTTGGGAGCCTGCTGATAACATCTTCAATCTCCTTTATTGTTATTGGCCTGTTCAGATTTTCTACATCCTCTTGGCTCAGTTTTGGTAGCTTGTGTGTGTCCAGAAATTTGTCCATTTTCTCCAGATTTTCAAATTTGTTGGCGTATAGTTGTTTATAGTAGTCTCGAATGATTCCTTGTATTTCAGATGTATCAGTTGTAATATCACCTTTTTCATTTCTAAGTTTTGTTATTTGGAACTTCCCTCTTTTTTTAGTTAACCATGCTAATTTTTTTTCAATTTTATTTATCTTTTCAAAATTAACTTTTTGATTCATTGATCTTTTGTATCGTTTTTTGGGTTTCAATTTCGTTAAGTTCTGCTCTGATCTTAATGATTTCTTTTCATCTGCTAAATTTGGGTTTGGATTGTTCTTGTTTTCCTAGTTCTTTAAGGTAAAGTATTAGGTTGTTCACTTGCCATCTTTCCATTCTTCTTCCGTAAGCATTTCATGCAATAAATTTCCCCCTTAGTACTGCTTTTGCAGTATCCCACAGGTTTTGGTATGATGTATCATTATTTTCATTAATTTCAACAAATTTTTAATTTCCTGCTTGATTTCTTCTTGGACCCATATGTCATTAAGTAGAATATTGTTTAATATCCATGTGTTTGTATAGATTCCAGAATTTCATTTGTTATTGATTTCCAATTTTAATCCATTGTGCTCTGAATAAATACACGGGATAATTCCAATTTTTTGAATTTGTTGAGACTTGATATGTGACCCTGTATTTATCTATCCTGGAGAATGATCTATTTGCTGATGAGAAGAATGAATATTCTGAGGTTGTTGGATGGAATGTTCTGTAGTTATCTGCCAAGTCCAATTGGTCTAGAGTATTGTTAAGATCTTGTGTTTCTCTGCTGATTCTTTGCCTAGATGATCTGTCCAATATTGACAGTGGGGTGTTCAGGTCCCCTGCTATTATGGTATTAGTATCTATTTCCTTTTTTAGGTCCAATAGAGTTTGTTTTATAAATTTGGCTGCTCTGACATTGTGTTCTTATATATTTATGATTGTTATGTCTTCTTGATGGATCAATACTTTTATCATTATGTAGTGGC
>NW_007798447.1:0-1297 GCF_000696425.1 Galeopterus variegatus | reverse complement strand
GCTGTCCTCTCTCCGATAACTATTCTTTATTTTACAAAGCGTGTGTGTGTGTGTGTGTGTGTGTGTGTGCGTGTGTGCGTGCGCGCGCGCGCGCGCGTGTACATGCATGTTTCTATGTCTATTTTCTATCTGTTGCCCAGGGTAAACCAGAATATTACAGCAAGACGGGAGCATAGCTTCACATCATATTGGAGCAGAGATAAGAAAAGAGATCAGTCAGACATGGGCTGTTGTGCCAAATCCCTGTATAGTTTTTTCTTGGGATGAATTACTCTGCATTTTGGGATGATACCTACTGGATAAAGTTGTGTTCCACACTTTTCCCATGTCAGGAGAGACCGATCCTCTAGGGAGGACAACTCTAGGATGCGGCATTCAATCAGTGAAGTGAGAATTAAGGGGCTATTACTAAGGTGAAGTAGAGAGGGGCAGGAGGGCAGACTGCAAGACTTAAAGCAAGGCTGGAACTGGGGTTCTGTTGGGTGGGTAATGCCAGTGAAGTGTTTCCTGCTTTTATTTTCCTTTGGGCTCAGTTGACAGGCACATTTGAAATCCTGATCTGAGTCTGTCTTCCTTGATGATAAGTCCTATTGGATATCCTAAACCTTTAGTGTACCCTGCTCCACATCACCCAACTTGGGTAAGTTTACTAGAATCACAGTCCTGGGCAGGAAGAGAAGGGGCCCCCTTTCCCCATCACTTTTTCCATGAGGTCAGGAGAGCAATAGCAACATTATGGAGCCAGTTGGCAAAGCGCTCAGTCAAAGAATGTCAACATGTATCTAGGGAGGTGGAGAGACAGCATCCACTTTCTAAAGCATTTGAGTATTTTTTAAAAAAAGACCTTTGAAGGAGGGAAAAAGGACCTTTAAGGTTATAAGCATATTTTTAAAAATCAGAAGTCCAGACATCCATAGACCCTTCTTATTACCAATTTCGATTCCCTTCAGCAAGCATTTACTAAGAAACTACCCTCTGATGAGCACTGCTTGAGACTCAAGGCTCCAGGCACCAGGGAAGTAGAAGTAACTAATGCACAGCCTGTGCCTTCAAAGGCTTTCAACTGCATGTAGAGACAGGTACTTATACAAATAGCTATAATACAGCATGATTAGCACAGGGTAGATGGCAATTTTCAATCACTTGTAACTGGATCAAGTAGTTTGCTCAGAATTTCAGATAATTCCCCATGGTGACTGGCTTCGAGTAGATTGGTGTCTTTAATGATTTCCAACTATGTGCACCCAAGGCTGCAGGCATCTTATAAAACCTGGGCTCAGGACCTTCTTTTTGGTGT
>NW_007798446.1:0-1297 GCF_000696425.1 Galeopterus variegatus | reverse complement strand
GCGCGCATGCGCTCGCCCTCCTGGTCACGTGCCGGCTAGCTTCTGGGCCCCGGAGATTACTAGGGGTGGCGCCTTGGCTGCTCTAAGGACCTTCCACAAATGGGCTAGAGGAGTCCACGTTTTCCCTTGGGGGCGGGTTCGGTAGGAGCGGAGCGTTCGGTTGGATACGCCCCCTTCTTCCTCCTGGGCGGGGCAAGTGAGGCCGACGACTGGGCCTGCGCGGTGCCGCCGTACCTTTGTGGGACATGGCCGGCTGTGGGGAGGGCGGCGTGGCCCCGGCGGTATTTCTGGGGTCCCCTGGAGTTTGCACTAAGGGGTTGCAAAGGAAGGGGCCCTGGGAGCGGCGCCGGCTGAAGGCGATGGTGTCGGAGCAGCTCAGTCAGGATCTACTCAGGTAGGAGGAGGCGGGAACTCTGGCTGCTTCAGTTCCTAAATCACCCACCTCCCTCCCCTCCCGTCCAAAGCTGTGGCTTCTTCGTGTTCTGCCTCCCCGTGCCTCTCCACCTCGTTCTCTCCTCGGGCTACCGTGGGACGTTCGCCAGTCTCCCCACTACTCCGAAAGCGGCTTCGCTAGCCTTAAATAACCAATGCCGAGCACCTCAGACACCACGTACCGGCTTCAAAAGGAAAACAAAAATTCAAATAGCAGTTATGTGCACCACCAGTTTATGCTAAAATATTCTAACGTGGGCGAGCTTGCAAGGGCAAATCGCTAAAGTCGGGGTGCATCCAGGTCCTGAAACTTACACAATTTCTTAGTAAACTTATATAATTAAAAAAAATAAAATTAGGAAAACGAGTTTCTTTGGAAAGAAGCAAGATAAAACACATTACTGGAGCCTTGGAGGTCTCTTTCTTCTGAGCTTTCTTTAGACAACTTACCAGAAATGCCTAAATAGAAATACTTTTTGGTTGCAACCTGGCTTCCTCTCTCCACCTAGAACTCTGTAACTCCCAGCAACTCCCAGCTCCCTCGAGAACCCAAGCAAATGAGGGTCGTCCTGAAGCTTAATTTCTGTAAGCCTCATGAATATCTATCTTAGGCTATTGGGGCTACACTTAAAGTAATTTCAGTTTACAAGGAAAATGAAGCTTAGAAATATTAGCTAGCTAATTTCCATTTCCAGCAAAACATTGATTCTGAAAATTTAATGTGTATCAGAATCACCTGGAGGGCTTGTTGACTCACACGTTTACTGGGTTCCAGCTTTTAGTTATGATTGGTCTGGGATGGGGCCCAAGATTATGCATTTCTAACAAGGTTCCAGGTGATGCTGATGCTACTATCCAGGGTCAC
>NW_007798445.1:0-1297 GCF_000696425.1 Galeopterus variegatus | reverse complement strand
AAATAATAAATACTACCAGCTAAGAGTGAAGGGAAAAAAGTAGATATGCACAGGAAGAAATGTAAGTTAACTGTTTTAATTATGATTTAGTAAGTGGTAGGGACTTTCATGGAAAGTAGAACACTGTATTGTAATATTTATAGGAAATATAAGCAGATATGCTTTAATTTCTCTGTGTTCATATGAGTTCTTTCTATTTAGAAATCATAACCCAAATGTGGCCTTTAAAAGTAATGCCTCCTGAATTATTCCCTGGACACCAAGAGGCAGTGCGTGTAGTCCATATTTATCATACAATCATGGTGTCAGAAGGGATCTGAAAGCTTAAATGTTTTATAAGTCATCTGGGTTGAAAAGCTACTGTAATTAAAAATTCAACATAATAGTTTATTCTAATTTCAGAAAGCCCTAATTTTTTTAAAAAAATAAGTTTTTAAAAAAATACTCAAAATTTCTCCCTATGGCTTCTATATGTTTGTTTCAGTCCTACCCATTGAGACCATGTAAGACAAATCCCTTGCTGTGGGTTGAATGTTTGTCCCCTCCAACGCTCATGTGGAAGATTGACCCCAAATGTGACAGTGTTGAAAGGTGGGGCCTTTAAGAGGTGATTGGATGATGAGGACTATGCTGTCATTCATGGAGTTACGGGTTAATGATTTAATGGGTTATCATGTGTGGACTGGGGGCTTCATATAGAGAGCAAGTGAGCCCATTAAAGCACTCTTGCCACCCCTGCCGAGTGATTGCCTGTGTTGCCTTGGACTCTAGAGAGTTCCCACCAAGAATGCCCTTGCCAGATGTGTTCCCTGGACCTTGGACTTCCCAGCCTCCAACACTGTAAGAAATGAATTTTATTTCATTATAAATTACCCAGTTTCACATAGTTTATTATCAGCAACAGAAAATGGACTAATAATGGACTTGTGATATGTTAATTAGTGACCGGGTTAAGAGTTCTCTTTCCTTCCCTGTCTTTCTCTTTCTCTCTTTTACAGTAAACACACACACAGTCACACAACATTGTACCTTGTGGGCATCTATTAACTCTTTTTTTGTTGTTGTTGTTTTTAAAAATTATTAATTGATATTATTTTTTTACATTCTATGATGTTTCAGAGCATTGGGGGGGAGAAGAAAAGAGGGGAAGAAATAGGGTGGGAGAAGGAGGAAGGAGGAGGGGTGGGGTTGAGGCCTGTGGCACCCCCCTATTTCCTGCAGAGGAGACCAGGGGGTTTCCAGTGGTGTCTTGGTCATTGCTGGGCTAGGTGCAGATGTTAGGGGGTGTGGCTGAAGC
>NW_007798444.1:0-1297 GCF_000696425.1 Galeopterus variegatus | reverse complement strand
GGGAGGTTAAAGTTACAGGAAAAAGAAAATAAATGATAAAGTAATGTACGAACACAAGAACAGGATACATTTTATTTATTTATTATAACATTTTTCACTTTACAAAGATGTTTATAACATATTTAATGACATATTACAAACATAAATGAATTATCTCTGAGTTGTATAGAAATGCCAACTATAACATCAATATAGCCCAGTGATTTCTAGAAAAAAATGTGAAATAAAATAAAGCCTTCCAAATATTATTTCTATGAATTATTAAGCCATTTACTACTCCCTGGTAGCACTATCAATTAACAGACCTAAAATTTCAGTATCATTATCTGGATGGAAGTTATTAGAAATGAATTAATAAAAACTAATCAATCAAAATTATGTTAAATCTTTAGTTATCAGGGATTTTCTTCCCCTTATTCATGATAATTTTTATGACAGATATAGTACTATCACGTATTAAATTTGGATATCCTCTATCCTCTAACATAATGTTTAAAGGATGGACTGTATATTTTTAAGATTAAAATATTATAAATTAGAAATTTGAATGCAAAAAAATTAAACTTTAGCATCCAAAATACATTTATATTCTTATTGCTCAAATCCAGAGAAGAATATTGGTTATTATATCTTTTTCTTAATATGTACTACGGACTGATGCAAATTGCTCGGTTAACTCTACCTTTGAAATCTTGTTTAATAATAGAGTTACTTAAAATATCATAGAGTCACAGTATGTACATATACAATTATGTAACCGCTGTAATATAATATACACTAGCAAGTTTAGAATATAATTATTGACCTTAAATGAAATATTTCTCCATATAATAATTTATTCCTTCTATTTTGTACCACAGTTATGTTCACATTTATATTGTAGAATATAATTTCTTACTCGGAATAGCTACAAAAGATATTTTGCTTATCTGAGTGAGTAGGCAGGTCTACTAATGATTCTGCACAAATTTTAATATATACTAGCCTCTTATTATTTCAAACTGCATAATTACATTATTGTTAAATTATATGTAATTATATATTATCTATGCATATGTATGCACATATATATGTATGTGTATATGTAATTTTGAAGCACATATATGATATATTGAAGTTAAAAGATGCATAAAATTACCAAGGAACCAAAGGCATATCTAACTGTGAAGACTATTTTAAGAAAAGTTTGGGTTGGCCAGCTGGCTAAGTTGGTTAGATCATGGTGTGATAATACCGAGGACAAGGGTTTGGATCATTGTATAGGCCAACTGACAAAAAAAAAAAAAAAAAAAAAAAG
>NW_007798443.1:0-1297 GCF_000696425.1 Galeopterus variegatus | reverse complement strand
GTCATGTTCAGGGCTCTCAGATGGCCCTAGTTAACCAGCTTCTCCAGCAGGTAACTTTTCCCCTTTAGTTCGATTTGTGTCAAAGATGAGTTTGAGGCACCATCTGATGTTCAGGCAGTTTATTCTGGCAGCACTCTTACAGGATGCTGAACTGAGATTGTCTTGTCTCCTAGAAATCCTCAGGTCAGGTTTAGAAATCACCAGGTCAAGTTGCATCATACTACTAAGTGGCACACAGTACATACCCTGTGAAATGTTTCAAAGGGCCTTATGGCTATTATTAAACTTATAGCCACACTCCCCTTGCCTATGGACATAAGCATGATAGATGAGCCCCGGTATGCTGTTATCAAGACACTTTCTGGGATAGTAGGTATTCAATGGAAAGTTACTGAATGAATAAATAAGGAGTTGAGGTGCTTGTGAGAAGTTCACCTGAAGAGAAAACTGTAGTGGCTACAAGCTCAGGACCAAAGCAAGTGACGGTCTATTAAAATAAATTTGACATCTGAGGACGCACAGGAGTACATCACTCATAGTTCCTTTAGACATGCCTTCCCGCACCCTTGTTTTCATCCACCTCTTATGGGCAAAGCAGGTATAAGTTGAATGAACAAGAAAAATCAGCATGTTTAGAAACTCTGTGAGATAGGACAGAGAACAGAACTATTCTGTAGTCATGGTAATTTTCTGTACTATTCACTAAGTGGTGAAATGACTACTGGAGGAGAAAATCAATAGAAATACCTGTGTCACAACAGGTCACAGAGAGTAGTGTAAAGTCAAGAGGCAGGAAACAGGGAAGCCAAAACCAGAGAAAATGGGACATTGCAAGTTATGGAACCAGCTTTCTGGAGCTGAATGATGGAAGGAACTCTATGCCCAATGTCTTTTAGAAAAGGTTGTGAAACAATTGAGACGGTCAGGTTGCGTGTTCTGAGTTTATACAGAAACTAAGCCTGAGAGAAAATACTGTTCTGTAAATCTACTGTGCTACCTTCTCACCCCACTGGCTGTTGGAGTTTATGGATATAGTGGATACAGCTAGAAAGATATATAACAGGCTCTGCAAAAGTGACCTTCTCTAGTCGACCTCTGAGCATGACTTAAAGCCTTCTATATTTTTCAGAAAATAACCCTTTTGTTTTATTAGAACAGAAACTGGGAGGGAGGAAATTTTTTCATTGAGGGTTATGTCCTTCACAGTCCAGGTACAAACTATCCTATATAGAGACAATTCATGATTTTGAAGCTTTTTATATATATATATATATATGTGTGTGTATATATATATATA
>NW_007798442.1:0-1297 GCF_000696425.1 Galeopterus variegatus | reverse complement strand
AATGGGAGGGGGACTATGATGAGATAAGAGATACGATATGCCATAGAAAGAAAATAGCATAAGTCAGTATTATCATAGCAACTTTGATTCTAAGATATAATCCCAGTGAACTTTGGTTATTTGCCAAGAAGTGAAAATATATAAGATAAAGACTTCTTAGAAAAGTGTTTTATACTTACTAAAACAGGTTTCTATATAATTCCATCTGATAATCAGTACCCAATAGGGCATGTTGTATCATTGGTGAGCTCCTCTGGAGCATATGAGTAAATCACTTGCCCAAGATAGCTCAGCTCTGAGAGCTGGAACAGCTTTGGATCCCAGGACCCCTGATTTAGTCCTATGACCTTGGTTCGTATACCATGATACAATCTAGTTTATGTAAGCATAAATTGCACCTATGGACTCTTTCAGATCCTGTGGGCTAACATAGTAAGCTACCAGAGTTTTGAACATCAGTAAATCCTCTTGGGAGCAGTTTTTTTTGGTGAGAAGGTACATGACAGTGGTCAGGGAACCAAAGTGAACCAACCTGCCCTGTCACAACCTTGCTCAGGGGGATGGGGCTGAAGAAGTTGGTGTTCAATCTCCCCCTACTAGCTTGGTGGTTCTTCACTGGAAATTCTTCCAGACAACCAATTGCAAATCATGAATCATTCTTGAAGTCTATCCAAAATAATGCAATGTCCATTGTGAGCTCCATTTTGCCCTAATGTCAAGATGCAAGACCAGTGTTGGCCTTCTTAGATATCTGTGCTTCAGAGCTAGATGAATGACAGAAAAGCAGAAAGATGCCTGGGAGAGGAGCCAGCTCTAGTCAGGGAGCCAGACCATGGGACAAAATAATTAGAATTCAAAGCCATAAAGAATTTTTCAGTTGTCATGGAATTAGTGGTAATGGGTCTTTGCGGGTGTCCTGGCGGAACCATGGAAAGCCCTGTGGTGGGGCCAGATCCTGATAAAACATGTCTTCAAGTGTCTCTACTTGTGTTTTACTTTCATAATACCACGTTCTCAGGTATCCCCTAACTTGCCAACCTATGGAATCCCCTCTGAATTCCTTAAGCTGTTGGACCCTCTCACATCCAGATCAATGTGTCATCCCCTGTGTGCACCATTGTGTTCTGTTTAAACAGAACAGCTGTAACCCAAAGCAATGACTTATTTTGAATAACAGAGTTTGGTTCAAATGGGCCAGAGCAGTCTCCAGATGCCCACATTGTGTCTCCCTAGCCACCTATGACTTCAGCCACACCTGTAGTGGACATTTGTGTTTCACTTGATGCTGAGAGTGTGT
>NW_007798441.1:0-1297 GCF_000696425.1 Galeopterus variegatus | reverse complement strand
TTTTTTTAAGGGTCAAGTGATTTATTAGGAAGCTATGTACATTTTGGTTGATGCCAATAAGCATGGTCCTAAGTAATTAAAATGGCATTCCAAACATTTTAAAATAAACCCTATTGATATAGTTAGGATGTGTTTGTCCCACCAACCTCATGTTGGAAACTGTGATAAAGACTATTAGTGGTCAGCTAACCCGGTTCTCTCCTTAAGCACACGGAGGAAACCATTTCCCAGCCTCTTGTAGTCAGTTAGGACATGTGACTAATTCTGGCCAGTGAAATGTGAGAGAAACAAATGTGAATTACTTCCAAACTGAGCATTTAAATGTAGTCTCTATCTTTACCTTCTCTCTTCTCCTGCTGGAGAGCCCTTAGAAGACACATGTTAGGATATTAGAGTCATTACAAGATGCAAGTAGCGGGGATCCCTCAAAGTATTTGTGTAAGATTTGAAAAATAAACATTAGTTTATTTCATTAATTACTGAGATTTAAGCCTTACTGGCTTCTGAAGCATAGCCAAGCATTAATTACGTTGACTAATGTTCATAGTCAGAAAAATATCATTGTATAAAAATTATAGCACATGTTGATTTTCCAGGGTAAATAGTTGCACTAGGGTTATTTCATTTGTTTTATGCCTGCTATGAAACAGAACCTCCATGCATATGAAAACATACGTTCACAACAAACCTTGAGTTAGGGATTATTAATCCCATTTTTTTTAACAGACTAAGAAACAGTGATTTAGAGAGGTTCTGACTGGCTCATGTTTACGTAGCCAACAATGTCCAGAATCAAGCTTTGAAGCCAAGTCCACTACATTTAGTTACTCCAACTAGCTGTCATGCTCTGAGAAAAGATATCATCAATTATACTTATCCTTTATTACTTACAAGGTTCTTCAGGGTTGATTTGGGTGCCTGATTTCTTTTTCATAAGAGACTGAATTAATGTTTACTAGCTTTAGTAATCCTTTATCTAAGTTGAACGAGCATTTTGATTTCATAGCTTATTTCATATTTTTCTAGGGTAGAGAATTTTTATCATTCTTCCTGCAATAAGTTATTAAACCCATTTTTTGCCAGACACGTAATTTTTCATGTCATATTATTTCAATACTTGGTGAATGTATCTCCCCAAATTACATCTCTCAACTTTTTTCAGAATAACAGTATTGATATAGTTTGGATATGTTTGTCCCCCCAAGCTCATGCTGGAAACTTAATTCCCAGTTTGAAAATGTTAAGAGGGTGAGAAATCCTATTATGGTAATTGAAAGGCAGGGCTTTGAAGAGGTGA
>NW_007798440.1:0-1297 GCF_000696425.1 Galeopterus variegatus | reverse complement strand
AAGATTTTGGGGGTGTAACGCAATTGGTCACTGGTGAGGCTAGAATGCAAAGTAGGTCTGGCAGTTCAGGACTCTGTGCTCTTAGACACTCCAAGTCACAGGCGCTCAATTCTTGCTGGGTGAGTGAGGAAGGAGAAGGTGGCCGTGACGCATGTAGCTACTGCTGAGGGGAGGGGCAGGGAGTAACCTTTTGTTGAGAGATAGGCAGGGACAGTCACAGGCTGGGCTGAGCCTGGGAATGCATGGCGAGCAGGTGGAGGGTATGTCAGAGCAAGGATGCCTCTTGTAGTACCCCCATCTTGTGCCCCAGAACATGGTCCTTGGGAAAGGCTGTTGCTCCCAAAACAATGATTGGGTCCAACAGGTCTGGGAGCGGCTTGGTAGTGATGCCCTGTTTGCCCTTCTCTCTGTCCTGCCCCTAGCCTCGGCCTTCATCATCGCCATGCTCCTGGCCAGCCTCAACAGCTGCTGCAACCCCTGGATCTACATGCTCTTCACGGGCCACCTCTTCCATGAACTTGTGCAGCGCTTCCTCTGCTGCTTCTCCAGAGACCCGAAGGGCAACCGGCTGGGTGAGACGAGCATCAGCAAAAAGAGCAATTCGTCCTCCTTTGTCCTGAGCCATCTCAGCTCCAGCCAGAGGAGCTGCTCCCAGCCATCCACCATGTGACCCTCCTGCCTGGGCCAGGGCTGTCTCCCGGGGCTTGGGCTGTGCTGATATGGACAGTCCACCCCTTGGTGGCTGTGTACGTATGTGTTTATCAGTCTCCATTCCTCCATACCTGGGGGTGGCTTAGGTGGGATGGGTGATTCTGACATGGGGTGGGCAAGTTGTCTGTCTGGAGGAAGATGATAGGGTGATTTAGCCATCAGACAGTCCCCTGGGCTCCCACATGTACTTCTGCTACCCTGACCCACTGCTACCTTGGGCAGTGGGTGAGTAGGTTTTTCCCTTGGACCTGTAATTTTACTCCAGTATTTTTTTACTCCTTTATTCTGGGATCTTGTGAAAGGTAGTAAGTGTAGGATTAGTGACCAATTGGATCAGGAAGTCCAGTGTTCTGGACTTGGGGTAAGGAGTGGGAATGTGACCATAGATGGAGAGGGTGGCACTGATATCCTTTTGACCTCAGGGTTTGTTTGCCTTTGAGTGTCTGAATCCTAGCATCCTTGGGGACCAGCTCATCAGAGGGTAGCCTGAGGAGCAGGGGATTACTCTAGAAGATCAACTGGCACAGGGAGCCAATTAGAACTTGGGTTAAAAATGTTTAAGAAGCTAATGTTTAAGAGGCATTTG
>NW_007798439.1:0-1297 GCF_000696425.1 Galeopterus variegatus | reverse complement strand
TGTGTGTGTGTATAAATGTTCTTTGACACAATACAACTAAATTTTGTATGCTGCTCTGTATATTGATTTTCTTTCACTGAGAAAATATACTAGATATTTCTTCAAATAATCACATATAGATTCATACAAAATTAAATTTTTAGTGTCTCATTATATTAATATTCCATAACTTAAGAAGGTCACTACTGTCTTTTCAAGCAAAGCAATAATGAATAAGACTGAATGTTAGTCATTGAGTGCACGTGGGTATCTCCCTACTGTCTTTTCAAGCAAGAAGGTCACTACTGTCTTTTCAAGCAAAGCAATAATGAATAAGACTGAATGTTAGTCATTGAGTGCACGTGGGTATCTCCCATTTAGACAGAGGAGACATCGGCCTACGCACTGTTGATTTGGACCCAATGAGACTCTGACTTCCCCAGAAGCTTCCTGGGAGGGTCAGATAGCACAGGTCGCACAGGCTGGGGTTGGGTCTTTGACCAATGAGGCAGAAAATGAGAAGAAATCAAAAAAGAATTTGTATTCCAAATGTATAAAGAATTCCTTTAAATTTATTTTTTAAAGGCAAAAGCAAATAAGAAATAGCCAAAAGTCTTAATCGTTTCAAAAGAGTAGATATACGAATGGCCAGAAAACATATGAAAAGGCATTTAACTACACCTGTCATCAGGAAAATCAAAATTAAAATCATAATGCATTACCACAAAACAGTCAGAATGGATAACATGAAATAGAAAATACTAAGTGGTATTAACTAAGGAAAAATTGAAAAAAAAAAAAAGACCGATTTTAGGGCTGAGGCTGGGAAAGAATAACTGGAGTCTGGAGCAGAAAGAGAAAAAGTGATTTTTCTCCCCGATGAGGGTCCTCACTTTATGTAGGAGAGATATTAGGGCTGTGGGTTTGGCACAGAGTAAGTTGGATGGTGACCGCCCCAGGATATACTCAAGTTCTATTCCCCACATCTCTAAATGTAACATTATTTAGATAAATAATCTTTGCAGATTAAGTTGAGGATTTCGAAATGCAATCATCCTGGATTATCTGGGTGGGCTATTACGATAGTTTTATAGATTTCTTTAAAAATAAAAGAGAATTTTAGCAGTAGAATAAAGTGGCCCTACATTTGCATAGAGCAATAAAATAATGAGACTTGAAAACTGAATAAGGAAATCACTATAAAAAATGTAGGCCAGTGACTTCCATCAGCATTAAATTATTCTAAATAAGACATTAGTAGCATAATCATGACCAATTCGTGTTTATGAATTCAAGGATAGTTCAACTGATGTTAAGT
>NW_007798438.1:0-1297 GCF_000696425.1 Galeopterus variegatus | reverse complement strand
CTGGGGGAAGTTTGTAATTTAAAAAGTTGCTTACCGTAGTTTGTGAAAATAGCATAGCTGGATATATTTGATTCTTTGAATATAGGGGTGAGGGGCTGAGTCAAGGGGGCGAATCCCATCTCTATCCTGATTCATTTGCTGTTCTTAAGGTGCTTCAGGGAGATGTGAATAGAGGTTCAGGTAACAGGCCAAATTTGGTTAGAAATGGGTTTTTTTCCTAGAAACTTCCAGAACTGGAAGTTTAAATTACTATGAAGTCCCTGGAGATCATGGCTGATCCTCCAGATCTATTCTACTTAGAGTTGTTTTACTTGTAAGTATAAGTTAACTATTCTCCATCCAGCAGGAGAGAAGAATGAGGTAAATTTGTCCTTGTATTTCTTTTTTTTTTTTTTTTAACTTTTTGTCTTTTTTTGTGTCCGGCAACGGTGTCCTTGTATTTCTAAAAGAACCCATTTAGAGTTTCAAAACACAGAGATTAAGTACATAGAAATGTGTGGAGGTGGTAGACATCTGCTTTTTTTTATTCTTAAGTGGATTTGATTTGGGATTCTGGCATATGCAACCAAAAGATTGTAATAAAGTTATTTTTAAAAGATCCATATTTTCATATCAGAAATATAGTAATTGAGATTTAGATAATTTGATTAAACTTTGTGTTAGGAATTAAATATTTTGCAGTGGAAGATCAGTTCAAGAGCAAATCTATGCAAAAATGTACCATCTGAATCCTACGCATTTAGAATCGCAATGTGTTAGAACTGAAAGAAGCTTTGATGATCCTGTTTAACTGGTTTTTCTTCTAAGTGAAAAAAAGCATCTTTTCATATGTTTAATGGCTATTTGTATCTCTTTTGTGAATTGCCTTTTAAAATTCTTTGCTATTTTTATTTTATTTTATTAATTTTCTTTTTATTTTTTGGCAGCTGGCTGGTATAGGGATCTGAAACCCTTGACTCTGGTTTTATCAACACTGTGCTCTAACCAACTGAGCTAATGAGCCAGCCCCCCCATTGCCATTTTTCTATTGGATAAGTATTTGTAAGCAATTTCTAAGTATTTTTACATTGTAGAATATGAACAGATTGTCTTTCATGTGCAGTATGCATCTTTCCATGCTGCCATGTTGTTATGCTGTTTTTTATATATACACAACATTTTAAACTTTTGTATAAACTAAGTCATGACTCTTTTTTATGGATTATATCTATGTGTTTATAATTAGCAAGAAGATTTCCCAATCCCAAAATATAGTAAATGTCCATTTACATTTTCAAATAGTTATTTTATTATTTTT
>NW_007798437.1:0-1297 GCF_000696425.1 Galeopterus variegatus | reverse complement strand
AGGCACTGATGTTTACTGTCATTTTATATGTCTTGGTTGGTTTTGTATTTATTTATAGATGCTGTAAGGTCTATGTAAGCCACCCCCTCCCGGCTTTGTAGTGGCTGTATTCTGAATACAAAGGCTTCCCATAGGCATGATTTATTTTGTTATCAATCAATCATTTTCTCACAAGTATGTCTCTTTTTTTCTTTAAAAATATTATACAGTGGAAAATAATAAATGTTGTATAATACTGATTTAAAGGTATTTGTTGATGTAGGTGGAAAGCCCAGACATGCTGTAGAGGAGCTTTCTTCACAAAGGGAAGGCATGCCTGAATTTGCTCTGGGTTATGAAAATTCATGAGGCGAAAAGTTTCCACTAGATGTTTTTTTAAGAGAAATACACGGTGGCTAATTTCAAGCAAATAAAAAAGAATGCTGTCATTTTATGGACCTTGCAAATGGGCAAATGACCTTTAATATAAAGAATGGACTTTGGCCATCCTAGTTTAAAGGCAGGAGATGGCAAATCAGATAGGCTCTTGGTCCATAAAATGAGTAGAGTTTGTAGGAGAAGGCTCTACACATCCTCAAGTTCAATCTCCTTACTTTTAGAGAAAAGGAAACAGAGTCTTAGGAGAAATTTTTGTCGCAGAAAATGAACTAGAATCTTAGCCTCCCAACTCTTGACTCAGAAACCTCAGCCCACCTGATACAGAGGAACTTCCCTACAAGTCCAGGCTGTGCCCAGGATCCCCATAGGTTCAACCTGGGTCAGCTGGGGAGGCCTCCCTGACCCTTAGAGTAGGCAATGTGGGATTACTCATAAAGGCTAGCATTTGCCATCGAGGGAATTCTTAATCCTGTCTTAACTCAGGCTAGGGGAACATTCTACATGAGTTTTGAAATGCTTTCTCTGGCCCTGATGCTGCAAGTGCCTAACAGGGTGTTTGGTACACAGTCGGTACTTAATATGTGTTGAATGACTGCAGGCTTGCCCATCTTGCTACACTCTTCTGCCATAATGATCTTAGTAAATCTGTGTTTTTATTATATATTACAACCTTATTAGTATTCATAGTACCTCATACCTTGCAGTGTCAAGTTCAAACTTTCTTCCTTCTAGTTGGAATAATATTACATTTGTTAGCCTTTCATCTATCTCTATTGGAGCAATCAAATCTATTTTCAACTATTGCTTCTTGTATGAAATCTTTGATCAGCCTAAACTTATCTCTCCTTTCTCTGTCACGTTATATATAGTCCACAACTAGGGCAGCCAGAATGTGCTGTGGAGTTAATACCTCTGGAAG
>NW_007798436.1:0-1298 GCF_000696425.1 Galeopterus variegatus | reverse complement strand
CGAACCCGGGGCCTTGGTGTTATCAGCACCGCACCCTCCCGAGTGAGCCACGGGCTGGCCCCAGTCTATTTCCTTTTTAAAATCTCTGCCTTTCTGTCTATCTCATGTTCTCTCCTTCTACTGAAAACCCTGAAGGTAAGTTGATACTTCTTGCTTCTGTTCTTTCGACTCTCGATGTCTCTTTCCCCTTTCCTGTTCTCACCAGCTCAGCATCATCTGACATCCTGCTCTTCCCTCTGGTTTAGTGGCCCTACGTAAAAAGTTTTTTCCTCACTTTTTTTTTCTTTGATGTTTTTAAAACCCCCAGTCCTGACACTTGATTATTCACCATGAGACAACATTTGAGAATTTTCTCAATGTGAAGCTTGAGGAGGAGGAAAGAAACAGGTTGTTCCCTGGAGCTTTTGGTGGAGGCTGACACACCCCCTACAGTCTGGGGACCTTGGCCGAGGGAGAGAGACATCCTCCCTTAGCCTGTCTTGTCGTCCTCAGTTTGAAAATTGATTAGGTCTTCTGCTGTTTCGTCTTGTGTCCATTCTCTATATCTTGAAGTGGTTGAAAGCAGCATCAGTTTAGACAAGTGGTAGTTTGAATCTCTTTTTAAGGTCAAAAGAAAGTAATATTTGGAAATGAAGCCCAGCTACCCTTCCTGAGTATTTCAGTAGTGGTTATTTCTATAGTTCTTTGAAGTTGGGGAGACTGTCAGTGTGAATTTTGCAAGTTGGTATGTGACTGGTAAGTTGAACTGGCATGACTTGTGGGTGTGGCCTGTGATTGAGACACAGCTTCATTGTTGTCTCCCATCTTCTTTATAACATTCATTGAGTAGGGATAATCTTTGCCTGTCACTAGATGAAAAGTCTGGCCGACCCATGGCTCTTCTTTGGGGTAATAACAGTGTCACAGTTGCTTTAAGTTGCAAACACAATCTCAATTTAGCGCTTAGAATGCTTAGTGCTAGGGTATCAGTCAAAACTTTGACAATATAAAATATAAAATAATTTTACCTACTACCATTACATTCTTATCATGGTATTACACTTCCTCTCCCCACCTCCCATGCTGGCTACTTGCGGAGGGAAAAGGGGACGTGTTCTTCACATTTCTTCTGCTTTGCTTCTCTCCCTAACCTCAGCTTGCTAAGCAAAGTTTCTGACCCCACCTGGATAGGATCTGGAGGGGGGGTGGGGGCAGGGGAGAGGCTTAGGGGAAAAGAGACTCAGGGGCTGCTGTTAGCTCAGGTTGAGCCCTCCGGTGGCAGGTGTTTAACCACACCTGCCAGACACTCTACGTAGCTA
>NW_007798435.1:0-1298 GCF_000696425.1 Galeopterus variegatus | reverse complement strand
CAAATGTTTGTAGCCAGTGCAATCAGTCAAGAAAAAGAAATAAAATCATCTCTCTTTTTTTTGGCAGCTGGCCTGTACAGGGTTCCAAACCCTTGACCTTGGTGTTACAACACCATGCTCTAACCAACTGAGCAAACCAGCCAACCCAACTTCATATCAGTTGGAGCAAAGTAGAATTGCTTTTATTGGCAGATAACATCACTGTCTATGCAGAAAATCCAACAGAATCTACAAAAAAGTTGCCAGATCTAATAAGTGAGTTTAGAAAGATTGCAGGATACAAGATCAAAAATATCACGTTACAAGAAGCAAAAATACGAATGCATAAGGATAAATCTAACAAAAACGTGCAAGATCAGTACACTGAAATCTAAAATAATATCATTGAGAGAAATTAAATAGCACATAAATTATCAGAGATATACCGTATTCGAAAGACTCGATATTGTTGTCAGTTCTCCCCAAATTGATCTTTAAATTCAATTGAATCTCAGTAAAAATTCCTGCAGGCTCTTTAGTAGAAAATAAAAGTCTGATCCTAAAATTCATATGGATATGCAAACACCTAAAATAGCCAAAACAAGTTGCAAAATTGCAAGAAGAAGGAAAAACAGTGGAAGGCTCATACTACCTGATTTCAAATAATGCTACTGGGTGGTATTGGCCCGAAGACAATTATATCAGTGGAACAGAATAGAGTGGAGAAACATATCCACCCGTTTATGTACAAATGATGTTTAACTGACATACAAAGTCAATTCAGTGGAGAATGGATCTTTTTAACAAATTTTGCTAAAACAGATCCCCACATGCAAAAAAAAGAAAAAGAAAAAAACAAAACAAAACAAAACAATTTTGGGCCATACCTCATACCATATACAAAACAATGCAAAATAGATCATCAATTTATTTGTAAAGTCTAAACATATAAAAATTGTGGAATAAAATTTAAAGAACAAAACAAAACCAAAAAAAAACTTTGTGACTTTGGATTAGAAAAAAAATTCTTAAATAAGACACTGAAAGCACAATCTCTTCTATAAGAAATTGATAAATTGGGCCGGCCCGGTGGCACACTGGAGAGTGCTCCGCTTGGAGCGCGGCAGCGCTCCTGCCGAGGGTTCGGATTCCATGTGGAGACCAGTTCCCACTCACTGGCTGAGCGCGGTGTGGGCGCAACACTGAGGGTTGCGATCCCGTTGCCAGTCAGTAAAAAAGACAAAAAGGAGGAAAAAATAAAAAAAGAAATTAATAAATTGAACTTCATCAGAATGAAAAACTTCTGTTCTTTGATGGAC
>NW_007798434.1:0-1298 GCF_000696425.1 Galeopterus variegatus | reverse complement strand
CATGGGATCCGAACCCTCAGTGGGAGCACCGCCGCGCTCCCAAGTGGTGCACTCTCCAGTGTGCCACTGGGCCGGCCCATAAGAAGGAACTTTACAAGTTTTTAAATTTACCTACTGCAAGTAAATTTTTACCAGTTGGAAGCAAATGGTCACAAATAGCTCATTGGACACATAGTAATGAGTATGGAGTTAATACATATTTACTAAACATCTGCAATTGGCCCCGTGTGGGTTGGGATGAGAGGAAGAGAGTGTGTGCATGAATGTATACATATACACACACATGCACATACCACACACACATATATAATCTTTAAAAGTTTAAATAACAGTAGCAAAAATGTTGTTTGACAGTTTATTGACATAGACTATAATAGCTGTAGGAGTTTTGAGAACACTGCAGACTAGAACAGCTAAGGATAAACTACAAAGTTGGCAGGATTTGGAAGGTGTTTCATAAACTCATATAACTCAGAGCAAGAAGACATTTTAGGGTCTTGAGCAATGGATAGAATTTATACAGGTAGGTAAGTGTAGCATGTCAAGTAAATGAGATTTTTATTATCTAATATAATAAGATTATGTGAATTTTTCCTAGGCAGTTAAAATGTGATGTTTGTGGCAGAAAAAGTGTAAACAACTAACCTATGTGTTTTCTTGCTCTGCAGAGGTAAAGTGTAGGATACTCCTGGCTCTTCTTGAATATTCAGGTAATATGTTGCATGATTTTTACTGTTTGAAGTGGTTGTGGCCCAGCACCTTGAAGTCTTACAATATGAAGTCAGTGCCTTCCACCATTTACAAAGATAGGTGGAAATATGATCCCTACTTTCTTGAAAGCCTTGGAAAGATCTTTACAAAATTTTTATAGTTTTAATAAAAACACAACATATACTCATCTTTGATTATGGGTAAGAACATGAAAACATAGAACTATGTACTTAAACAGAGTGCCATTACAAAGGAGAAGGGAGCAGGTTTTGGTAAGTTAATTGTGCAAATAGAATTTACTGTGAAACTGTGCCTAACTTTTGTTTATGAACAAGGATATATGTAAACATTTTACAAATCTTATACTAAAATACTTCTACCGTGGACTTAGTGAGAGCCCAAACAATTTTGGCAATAGAAAGTGAAACTAAAGAACGATTAAATATTTGATAAACTCTAAATTACAGATGAAAGTCTGTTAGTGTCATAAAGTCGGTCACTGTATCTATTTTGATAATCAACATATGCCTAAATAGTGACTGGCAAATAGATATTCAACAAATATTTGTTGCAAGAACAAATGAAAA
>NW_007798433.1:0-1298 GCF_000696425.1 Galeopterus variegatus | reverse complement strand
GGTAAACACGAGTAAGCCCTGCCACTCTGGGCTTTGCTGGGGAGGAGCACCAGGCAGGCCCGACTGGCTGTGGCTGGAGGGCAGGTGGGGTGGGGTGCATGGAGGGAGTTAGAAGCCTTTCCTTCCCTCTGGGTTTCTAGATGTTTGAATAGGCACTTTCTGCCTTTTGGTGTTTCTGAGATGTTGGGTCAATTCCTCAAACCTTTTTGGATGGGCCAGTTAGCAAAGGTAATTCCTGGCATGTCCCTGTATACCGTTCCTGATCAGTGAGTAGTTGTCAAACTCACCTACACATCAGAATCACTTGGGTGCTGCTGATTTAAAAATTCATCTTTCCAGGCTCACCCCAGACTCACTGAATCAGAATTTCTGAAGGAAGAGTCCAGGAACCTGCATTTTAACAAACTCTTTAAGCAATTCTGGTCCATGCCTCCAGGGCACTACCTGTGAGAACCACTGTCTGATTTCCAGTAGGGTCCCTAGGAAATCAGGGGGAAGAGGCAGTTGGGGGAGGGTAATGCCAACACATCTCCCCTTCCCATGCACACCCTCAGTTATGCTTTTTTGACTTTGGCTTGGAAAAGTCTTAGATGTATTGTTTCCTTAGAAACAGATGCCATCCCAGTTCCAGGATATAGAGTGATTGCCTATCCCCTAGACTTATGTCACTTGCCATCCATCCATCCACCCACCCATCCACTCATCTATCCATCCATCCATCATTTTCTGAGTACCTACCTGCTCTGTGCCTGGCTCTGGGGGAGCTTTGAAGACACAGGCATGACTAAGCTCTGGTTCCTGGCCAGAACTCTCCATCTAGACAAATAGATACACAAATTGTCATAATCCAGGGGGATCCATCCAATGATCGATGTCGCAAGTAGGTACCGTGGTGGCACAAGGCAGAAATGATGGACTCCACCGGTAAGGAGAAGGGGCCAGCAAAGGCCTCACAAGGCAACAGTTTGTGAGTGGGTCATGAAAGGTAAATAGTTTGCAGGATGAAGGGTGAGTGTGAGGGTGTGTCAGGGTAGGTCACTGCTGTGAACTAAATCCCTTCACGTCCACTGTGACAGCAGAGGCCTATCCTCAGGCTCCGTGGGCCCACATTCTGATGCTAATCTGCATTTGCAACCTCTAATCTCAGCTCCATCTCCTAACATTTCTGAATGAAAAGGAGCCACTCTTTAGTGTGTGTTGCAGGCCCATGGTGGCTGTCTCTTACCCAGTAAAATTGTTGTGGAATTAATAGGTGAACAGCCATCCAGGTGGAGAGGCATGGAATGCTTCAGGTCCTA
>NW_007798432.1:0-1298 GCF_000696425.1 Galeopterus variegatus | reverse complement strand
GGAGTTCAGAGCCATGCTCAACTCAATGGCCCCCGCCCTCTCACGCAGACAGAAAGCAGGGGCTGCGCCAGCCCCTTGTGCTGGTTGCCTGGATACACACCCTCCTCTGGGAGCTCAGAGGTTTTCCTGATGCAACGAGCCAGACAGCACTATCAGAGAGTGTGCCAGGGTGTACAAGTAACCTAGATCTAGAGTGTGCCCGGGTGTACAAGTAACCTAGATTCATGCCATCTTCCCTGGGAAACCAGTGTCCCATCTGGCACAGCTGCCCACTTGCACCACTGGAGAAGGTGCAGGGAGCAAGCTGGTGCTTACTACAACCACCACCCAGAACCAAACCTACACAGCCCAACCTGACTATCAATATAAAACACTTCTACGGGTCTCTTCCCTCAAAAATCACTCTGAAAATTAAAAGAACTGACTACACCACCAGATGCCCAGACATCAACTCAGATATGAAAAGCATGAAAAAACAGGGAAACATGACACTCCCCAAAGAAAACTACAATTATCCAATATCAGACCCAAAACAACAGGAAACTCATGAATTGCCTGAAGAGAAATCTCACATGTAAATACTGTCTGAAGAGGAATCTCAAACAGCAATATTAAGGAAACTCAACATGATGGATGAAAAAATAGAAATGACAATGAAGTTAAAAAAAAAAAGATTCAGGACACTTAGGAGAAATTCAACAAAGATATAGAAACAATAAAACAAGAATTAAGCAGAAATCCTGGAACTAAAGAATTCACTTGGCAAATTAAAAAATACACCAAGAGCATAAGCAGCGGGCTAGAACAAGCAGAAGAAAAAAATTTCTGAACTAGAAAACTGGCTTTTTAAATTAACACAGTTGGACCAAAAAAGAAAAAGAATTTTAAAAAATGAAGAAAGCCAATGTGATCTTTCTGATAACTGTAAGCATACAAACATCTGTATTATGGGTGTATCTCCTTATGGAAGAAGAGAAAGGAAAAGGCATTTAAAGCCTATTTAATGAAATAATAGCCAAAAACTCAAAGATTGAGAGAGATATGGTCCAATAGATCTAAGAATTTCAAAGATTCCCAAAGAGATTTAACCCAAGAAGGTCCTCTCCAAGACACATTGTAGTCAAATTGTCAAAAGTTGAAGTCAAAGAAAGAATTCTAAAAACAGAAAGAGAAAATTATCAAGTCACCTTTAAGGGAATCCTCATCAGGCTCATGGTGAACTTCTCAACAGAAACCGTACAGGCCAGGAGAGAGTAAGACGACATATTCAAACTCCTAAAGGAGAAAAACTGCCAAGC
>NW_007798431.1:0-1298 GCF_000696425.1 Galeopterus variegatus | reverse complement strand
AGAATTCAGAATAATTTACGTAAGCATTTACAGAAGGTCACAGAAAATACTGGTAAAAAAAACTAAATGATAACTGGAAAACATTTCAGGAGGAGAAAGAGAAATTGACAAAGGAATACAATCAATTAACAAAAACACAAATAGCAATTATAGAAATAAAGAATACATTGTCTGAATTGAAAAACTTGATAGAAAGCTCCCACAGCAGACTCGACCAAATGGAGGAAAGAATCAGTGAGCTAATATGAAATCATTCAATCAGAGGAGCAAAAAGAAAATAAGAAAAAATGGAACAAAAATACAGCAATTATGGAACACCCTCAAGTAAAATAACCTCCATACAATTAGTTTATGCAAAGGAATCAAAAAAGTAAGAGCCTAGGAAGTATATTTAAGAAAATAATGGTTTAAAATTTCTCGAGTTTGAAGTAAGATAACAGCATCCACATACAGAAAGCTCAGAGGTCACCAATCAAATCCTACCTGAAGAGGAACACCCCAAGGCACATCATAATCAAATTATTAAAGAGCAAAGACAAACAAACAATACTGAAAGCAGCAAGAGAAAAGAAACACATCACATTCACAGATCTACAGTAAGTCTCTTAGCAGATTTATCAGTATAAACCCTACCAGTCAGGAGAGACTGGGACGATATATTCAAGTATGGAAGGAAAAAGACTGCCAACCAAGAATTCTGTATCCAGCAATAGTAACCTTCAATATGAAAGAGAAACAGCATCTTTCCCAGACAAACAAAATTCATCAACATTAGACCTGCCTCAATAGAAATGCTAAAGGGAGTTCTTCAATTTGAAAGAAGACGACACTAAGGAGCAGCAAGGAAACATTTGAAGATACATAACTCATTACTAAAGTAAGTACACAAACAGCCTCAAAATAGTCCAATGTTGTAAGCGTGGTGAAAGAACCACTTATATGCTAAATATGAAGACGATAGGACAAACCTAACAAGACAATAACAAATATGAAAACCAGATAAGAGACAACATTAAAATATGTAACCTGAAACAACAAAAATGTCAAAAAATGGGGAGGCAGGGCCAGCCCGTGGTGCACTCGGGAGGGTGCGGCGCTTGGGAGCGCAGCAGTGCTCCCGCCGTGGGTTTGGATCCTATATAAGGATGGCCAGCCAGTGTGCTCACTGGCTGAGAGCGGTGCGGGCGACACCAAGCCAAGGGTTGTGATCCCCTTCCCGGTCACAAAAAAGACAAAAAAAAAAAATGGGGAGGGAATGAAGCCAAAATGTAAACTTGGCTTTGTTTATTTCTCTTTTT
>NW_007798430.1:0-1298 GCF_000696425.1 Galeopterus variegatus | reverse complement strand
GTTTTCTGTTGTGTAGATGTCGTTTATTTCTGGCTTGTCTAATTGTTCGACTATCCATTTGATTGCCCAAATCAGTAATAATGATAACACTAATTGCAACTTTTATGATGATTATTATAGGTAGTATTATGAGAGATAGAGGGAAAAATTAGGTATGATTATTCATAAAAGAGGAATTGAGATATGTGAAAAATATTCATCCTCACTAGTAATTAGTAAAATGCCAATTAAAACATGAAATGCTTCTTGCTTACCAATATTTCAAAGATTCAAAATGGTAATTTTGAATGCTCTCAAACATAATGTGGCATAATGGTTTTTTGGAAAGTAATGTCACCATATAAATTAAGTGTCATAAACCTGTTTTTATCTGTCGATTCATTTTAGAGAATTTATTTGGAAGCTCTATTTGGGAAGTTAAGTACAGTCAAAGATTTAGGTACAGAACTCAACTGCCAGGTGCCTCTGGCAGGATCCCATCAGGAAACAGCACACTCAGACCGAGTTTAATTTTTAAAAAACCAACTACTTACGAAGTGGGGACAGGGTGTGGGGAGTGCACAGAGATAATACTGGAGTCCAGGGCCCACAGCAGAATGGCGTGATGCCACCTCAAGGCCCAAGAGGGCAGGCAGTGAGTGGTCTCCAGAACTCGGAGAGAGATGCTGCCTGGAGAGTGCCTCCTGACTCCTCAATTCTCCATGTGTCCAACCCTTGGGGAGAAATGCCCCATCCTCACCTGCCTTTCCTCTTCTGGTCTCCTGCCGTTCCTTTTCTGGTCTCCTGCCTGCACCTCCCATTCACTGAGTCCAGCCAAAGCCAGAAGCAAGGCAGCCCTTTGACAAAGTCCATATGGGCCCAGGATGGACAGTGGCTCTATAGAGACACAGGAAAAATATCCAGCACACTTTGTTATTTTTAAGAGCAAAAATAAAAATGGAAGATAATACAAATGTCCTATTATTGGGAAGGGAGGCAGTGAAGTATGGTACATTTTGCAGTGGGATGTTACATGGCCATTTAAAACCAAGCTTTTAAGGAAACAATAACACAGGAACATGTTTTCAATATAATGTCAACTGAAGAAGAGAAGGGTAGAAAATTATATGACTCCAATTATGAAAAAATATATATACAGATATGACTTATTGAAAAACAAAAACAAAACCAGAGGGAACATGTCCAACCTAAAACTATGACTATTTCTGATTTGGGAAATAATGAATTTCCTTGTTCGTTTTTTAGTTATCTAACTTTCCCAATGTTCATGAGCATATATAACTTTGTAATAAGAAAAC
>NW_007798429.1:0-1298 GCF_000696425.1 Galeopterus variegatus | reverse complement strand
CATCATTCAGCATCAAGGAAATGCAAATCAAAATCACACTGAGATGCCATCTCACTCCAGTTAGACTAGCTATTATCGAAAAGACAGAATAACAAATGCTGGCGAGGATGTGGAGAAAGGGAAAGTCTTCTATACTGTCGGTGGGACTATAAATTAGTACAGCCTTTATGGAAAACGGTATGGAGGTTCCTCCCACAACTACAGATAGAACTGCCATACAATCCAGCAATCTCATTGCTGGGTATATACCCAAAGGAATGGAAATTATTATGTCAAAGGGATACCTGCACTTCCATGTTTATCACAGCTCTCTTTACAATAGCCAAGAGTTGGAATTAATCTAAATGTCCATCAACAGAAGACTGGATAAGGAAAGTATCGTATGTATACGCAATGGAATACTACTCTTCCATCAAAAAGAGTGAAATGTTGCCATTTGCAGCAACTTGACGAAGTTAGAGAAAATTATGTTTAGTGAAATAAGCCAAGCACAGAAAGAGAAATACCGAATGTCCTCACTCATATAAGTGGGAGCTAAAATAAAGAAAGAAAATAATGTAAGTAAGAAAGAAAGAATCTCAATAATACATTGAACTTTCCAAAAAAAAAAAAAAAAAAAAAAGAGAGAGGGAAAAGAAATGTGGCTATTAGAGTTGGGAAAGGGGGAGGGGGAAGGGAGTTAGCAAGAAATTAGGTAACGGTCCCAAAGATTGATTATGTTTTGTGAAAATGAGTATACTAACTATCCTTATTTGATCACCACATATTGTACACATGTATTGACATTTGATTTTGTATCCCACGAATACATATAATCAATTATCTTTCAACAAAAAAACTGTCAAAAAAAGAAAGAAAGAAAACATGTGAAAAAAGATAAATGTTAATTTAGGCCAGTGGTTTCTTCCACCACAAACTAGTAATCTTTGACTCCATTCTAAACAGAGACAGTCTTGCCTATTGGATGCTACCATAGCTTCCCTGAATGGGATCAGGACTACAGGACACACATAACCCCAAAGAACACCACTTTCTTTCCTATGTCCTGTGGCTTAAGAATGAAACAGAGCCAGGAGAAAATTTTTGTTTGGACTACTTTATGTGAAATCAAGCATAAAATATAATAGATATGGGAATCACCAAAAAGCCAAGGAATAGACATTAAGTGACAAAAAATACTGATTGCTAGACCAATAGAGCAAGGGAATTTGGAGAGATAAAATACTAAACATGTTGTTGTGTTTGGGGGGATGGGGAGATGGTGAAAGGTGACAGTGATTCTTTTGAAAGGAATACTT
>NW_007798428.1:0-1298 GCF_000696425.1 Galeopterus variegatus | reverse complement strand
AGAGAGAATAAGTTCACTATTTAAGATACTGTCTTTGAGTTTTAGCACAGCATAACATTGTGCTTCCCTGGAAGCTTTATTATTAAGGTAGTAAAGAAATAGTATGAGTAGTAGTTAAATGCACAGCCTTTTCTGAAATGAGACTGTTTGGGTTCAAATCTTGATTCTACCATTTATTATGTGTTCTGGCATATATTACATTGCGCTATGCCTCTGTTACCTCATTTATAGAATGGAGTAAGTACCCATCTCAGGCAGTTGTTGCAAGAAACACCTATATGCAGTTTAACACGGTATGTGGCAAATGGAGAGTGGCTAATAAATGTTAACTAGTAATAATCTTTGTATTCACGTTTCATAGATGAGAAACTGAGGTTTAATAAAGTTAAAAAAAAAAACTTGTATAAGGTTACACTGCTAGTTAGTGGCAGAAAAAGGAAAAGAAAAAAGGTTTCTATCCTCAATTTTCTACTTTAAGCTACAATGCTTTAATAAAGGGTATTTTTAAATTTTATGATAATAGGAGGGGAATTGAGATGTATAATTGGAAATATAAATAATTTGTACTATCATTCAGCCCAGAATTCTGTTGTTCACCTTTGCTAGACTTACTTTGGTTATGTCATTTTAGTCAGTATGTTTGGCAGAAGTACCAGGGTATATTGGAGGGTGCTTTAGACCAAAGTCAGGAGAAATGACTTCTTATGGTAGTTTTCCATTAATTACCTGTATGAACTTGACATTTCTCATCGTAATGGTCTATAATTTATAAAATTACTCAGTTCAAGTAGTTATATGCTTACAATACATATTCTAGAGAAAACACACTCAGTAATAAACTAAGTTTTTAGGCTTTCAAAAATTCTCAAGTACTTATGTAAACTGCTTGGAAACAAATCTATCATTTTTGTGAAACCCTTCCATAATTTATTAAATCTCAAATTGCTTATAAATTAATGGAAATGTCGACCATACATTTTTTCTTGGCTTTTCTGTTACATTTTCATGTAAATCATCCTTTTATGTAATAAAATGTGATGTATTTTTTAAAAAACCTAAAATTTCTGTTTTAGTTCTTTATTTTACCTTGGTATATAACGATCTAAATTCACAAATATTGTTTTCGGCTCTGTCTTCTGTTATTTTTCTCCTGAAAGTTATTTTACTTTGGCATTCTTCACCTTCTACTTGAGTATCCTGTTTTTAAAAATCTACATTTTATCTTAGCAAAGAAAAAAAAAATAGATGAGGCAGGTACGGCAGCATATTAGTAGTGGTTGGGGCTGAATGATTATGGG
>NW_007798427.1:0-1298 GCF_000696425.1 Galeopterus variegatus | reverse complement strand
ATTTTGGAAAATTATATCTCTGATGTTATTGTTGCCCAAGTTTTTTAGTTACACAAACTTATTTCCACCATGTTTCAATATCATTGTTAATGCTATCTACAGTTATTACCTATATATTTTTTCTCACTGAATTAGTAATTTTTACGACTTTTCAGTTTTTTTCTTTTAATATCTTATGCCTTCTTCCTATGTTAAATTTCTCTCTTATTGAAATATATCCAATAGCTGTACATTCAGCAATTACCTACACATGCCAATTCTACCAGTGCTTGCTTTGTCTTCTAGAATTTCTTATTTTGCCTTCATTTTTAATTTATAGTCAGGCTGGCTCATCCTAATTCTCTAATTCTTTGTTTCTCTGGGCTAAATTTTGGGTAATTTTCTCAGATCTTATAAATCATAAATTTTCATTTCCTTCAACAATTTCTACTCTGCTGATTAATCCACTTAAACAGTTTAAATAAATGACTGTATTTTTTGATTATAAAATGCCATAAAATTTTTTTTCAGATTTGTCCTTTTTTTCTTATTTCTTTTGTAGTTCTTGTTTTAGGGTTTGGATTGTTTCTTTGTTTTATCATTTTAAATGAGTTTATTTTACTTTCTCTTCTAGATCGCTAATCTATTATATCAACTATTTAGCATTTTAATTATGCTATTTTTGCATCAGAAGACCCTTATTTATCATTTATTTTTTCTCTTATGTTTTGTAATGATTTCTTTTATATTTTGGAGACATATTTCATGAGGCTTTATTTAATTCTTCACAGCTGGGTTGTGACAGACTTTTGTGTTTTACTGGTCACCCAGATCTCAGATTAAGACAGACAAGCTTCTTTGTCAATTTTCTCTGATGTAGACAGTTTTCTTTGTGAGTCTTTTGTGGTTAAACTTTATGGAAGGATATCATTTCCAAATCCCAGTTTCAAAGAATCCCATGTCCTCATCTTCTGGCACAATATAGATATTTAACCCAAGCTCCTAGGCTACTAAAATTTAATCCTTTCCTGCTCCCCCACCCACTATACCCCCAGAAGTTAGAGTTCCATTTTTACCTCTCTGGTTTTTCCACTGTCTCTTCATTTCTATTTCTAGGGATTGCTTTCCTTAGTTGAGAGCTAAATTTTGTAATTTAAAGCATGCTTGTTATACATTATCTAACATTGCTACATGCTTTTAAAGGAAGGATTTAAAATTTTTGGTCTTTCATATTTTAACAAATATTTATTTATGATTAAAAAATTCAAACATACAAAAATAAGCAAAATAATATAATGTGATATGACAAATCCTCATGC
>NW_007798426.1:0-1298 GCF_000696425.1 Galeopterus variegatus | reverse complement strand
TTTCCAAAAAAGCATAGCAATGACAGTGAGCCTCAGCTTCTTTTGAGAAATTAACTTGGTTCTAAAACATAGTGTTTGCTGTTCACACCTATATCATTAATACATTCTAGCCAAATGTAACTGGAATCATCACAATCACCATTAGAGAAAACAGTTGGTGCTCAGTTGAACCAGGAGGTTAGACAACCAGATCTCGTCTGTTGTTGCCCAGCTGTGTTTATCAATACACATTACCTACAGAAGAAGAAATCTGAGATGGTTGAATTCATTACACCACTTATGTGAAAAAATTTATAATTGTGCAAACAGAAAAATGCACAAGGAGAGAAGCAACTAATACCTTAGAGCAACAAAGCTCCACAAAAAGTAGAAAATCCAATTCTGACACAATTATGAACTACATTTTTCATTACATGAAGTCATTCTCATCCCATTACCCAATTTAAATGAGCTGCTTTCTCTAGAGATTTATCTGGCAGAGTAAATGGAAAGATGTCAGTAAAAGAAGGGAGCAGCTAAGACAGGTGAGGGTTCAATATAATTTTTAAAAGTGTAAGTTAGTTATTACTAGATCCTGGCACTGGAACCCAGTATGTCCAAATGTGATTTCATTTGATCACATGAGATATGCATCAGAAGGAATAACCCGATTTATTTCCAAGAAAAGACAAAATGTGACTGCCAGTTGAATTGCTCTCTGCAGCAAGTTAACACATTTTAAACTGTAATTAGTAGTGCAAGGTCCTATGCATCTACAGTGACTCCCCATATCTGGAAAATTTAGGCTAAACCCTGACTTGTGTCCAGGCTAGTACCTATTCGTGGGCTTTGGTCCAGCAATCTCCTACCACTTCAACTGTTTGGAGAGATGAAAAGACACGAAAATAAATGTTGACAGGGTAATTGCTTATTGCCTTGGTCCAAACTTATACCTAGATTTAGAGAAATATTTGACACCTCTGTTTACTGCTAAGTTAATTATTTAAGGTAATTAGTTATTAACTTGTTAATCATTAATTTAATACCTGCTCAGTAGTCTGAGGTAAGAGATAAACTTCATATAGCTTGTTCATTTATGTGCCTGAACCTTCGTAGAAACTCAGAAACTGTAGGATCTGTTGTAGCTTGAGGTAACCCTAAGTTTTTAGAATATGTCTTGGTACTCTGGTAGAGTTCACTTAAAATTCATTTAACAGCTTACAGGTAACTGGAAAGTAATTCCTCAACACTGGCAGGGACATAGTATTAAAATATTTGTGTACTAGTTGAGGTCAAATTAGAACTGCAGACTATCACAC
>NW_007798425.1:0-1298 GCF_000696425.1 Galeopterus variegatus | reverse complement strand
GCACTCTACCGAGTAAGCCACAGGCCGGCCCTTTATTCCTGTTTTAAAGCTTTATTTATTCCCAGAAACATTAAGTATTTATTGATTTTCTGTGTCAGATAATTTCAACATCTGAAAATTCTATGGACCTGATTCTGCCAGAATGGCTCATGATGCCATATTGCCTTGGGTGATTATTACTTATTGATATCATTACCATCATTATCATCATTTTATTGTGAATTCTGCTTTTTCCTTGGAACTTGCTATGGAAATTCTTGAGGCCTGGGATTGAGGCCTGGGATGAAGGTGGGTTCCTCCAGAAAAAGTTTGCCAGGAGCCACTTTAAGTGAGATGATTGACTTGAGATACTTTTTGCCAACCGAAGAGTGTGAATTCAAACTATAAACCTTCAAGACAGTTGGATCATGGTCATAAATTCTCAGGGGAAAAATTTTTTTCTCTCCAGTCAGCACCAAAGTTTAAAATAATAATTTTTTGCAGCCCCAGGAAGGGGAGAGGTATCCATTTGTAGTTCACCCAAATACTGAGAGTGCAACCCTTTGGATTCTGGCTTTCTGAAGGGAAGAATCTCACATTGCACCTTATATCTTGAATCTTGCTTTGTCTTTTGTGCCCCTACCCCTTCAGGACTATGAAAATTGAGCTTACCAGGAGAGGAAAACTTAGCAAATGTCCTCATGGAGAAGGGTCTCAGAGCCCTTCTTAAATCCCAGAATTCCTGTCTTTATTTAGAATGTCCTGAATATTCCTCCCTTTCTTGCCACCTCATGTATATACATGAGACCATTTAAAAAATTTATTTTAACTTTCTTGCTGTTCCTTCTTTTTCTAATTTTAAAAAATTTATTTCTTTTTTATTGACACATCATAATTATACATATTTATGGGGTACAGTGTGATATTTTGATACATGCTACACGTGTAACAATCAAATCAGTGTTGTTAGCATATCCATCAACTCAAATCTTTTTCTTAAATTAATTTATTGATTTATTATTTTTATTTTTTTTACATTCTAAGACGTTATTGTGGAGCAGCTGGAGGAAGGGGGAGAGGGGAAAAAGGAGGGAGATAGAATGGGAGGAGGAGAAAGCGGGGGCATGGTCAAAGCCCATGGCACCTCCCTCATTCTGGCAGGGGAGCCCTGGGCACTTCCAGCAGTGGCTTGGTGGTCATCATTGGGCTGGATGCAGACATTGGGGGGCATGGCTGAGGCCCTTGGCCCCCTACCACCCTGGCTTAGGAGCCTGGGGAGCTTCTGGTCCTTCTAGGTTTTATAGGTGTTCTTTGGTGGG
>NW_007798424.1:0-1298 GCF_000696425.1 Galeopterus variegatus | reverse complement strand
GTGGGAGCACCGCCGCGCTCCCAAGCGGCGCACTGTAGCAGTGTGCCACCAGGCCGGCCCCGTATAATTTTTTTAATATGTTGCTGTATTCTAATTACTAATATTTTGCTGAGGGTTTTAGCATCTGGGTTCATCAAGGATATTGGCCTGTAATTTTCTTTTTGTGTGTGTGTCTTTATCTGGTTTTGGTATCAGAGTTATGTTGGCCTCATAGAATGAGTTTGGGAGAGTAGCATCTGTTTCAATTGTTTGGAACAGTTTCATGAGAATTGGTATTAACTCCTCTTTAAAAGTTTGATATGGGCCGGCCTGGTGGCGCACTGTGATAGTGAGACGCTTGGGAAGCTCGGCGGCGCTCCCGTCCGAGGGTTCGGATCCCACATACAGACCGGTTCCCGCTCACTGGCTGAGCGAGGTGCGGGCATGACACTGAGGGTTGCGATCCGTTGCTGGACACGAAAAAAGACAAAAAAGGAAAAAAAAATTATACACTATGATCAAGTGGGATTCATCCCAGGGATGCAAGGATGGTTCAACATATGAAAGTCAATAAATATGATACATCACATCAATAAGCTCAAGGACAAAGACCATATGATCATCTCAATAGATACTGAAAAAGTATTTGACAAAATTCAACATTCCTTCATGATAAAGACTCTCAACAAATTAGGTATGGAAGGAAAATATCTTAACACAGTAAAAGCCATTTATGACAAGCCCACTGCCAGTATTATTCTGAATGGGGAAAAATTGAAGGCCTTCCCCTTCAGGACAGGAACAAGACAAGGATGTCCACTCGCACCACTTCTATTCAACATAGTACTGGAGGTACTAACTAGAGCAATCAGGCAAGACAAAGAAATAAAGGGAATCCAGATTGGAAAAGAGGAAGTCAAACTTTCCCTTTTTGCAGATGACATGATACTATATATAGAAAAACCTAAAGAATCTATCAAAAAGCTCCTACAGCTGGTTAATAACTTCTGTAATGTTGCAGGATACAAAATAAATGCCTCCAAATCAGTAGCATTTATATATTCAAATAATGAATTAACAGAAAGAGAAATAAAGAAAGTAAGCCCATTTACAATGTTACCAAAAAAGTATGATACCTAGGGATCAATTTAACCAAGGAGGTGAAAGACCTCTGCAATGAGAATTACAAGCCACTTCTGAAAGAAATTAAAGAAGACACAGAAAGATGGAAAGATATTCCATGCTCTTGGATTGTAAAAATTAACATTGTGAAAATGTCTATACTACCCAAAGTGATCTACAGATTCAATGCAATCTCC
>NW_007798423.1:0-1298 GCF_000696425.1 Galeopterus variegatus | reverse complement strand
CAATACAGACTCATAAAACATATTTGTTACCATGGTAAAAATGTTTAATCTTAATATTTTACTTAAAATTTTATATGACCTAATAAGAAAATAATTTAAATTCCAATTGTAAGCAGGCAAGAATAATGAGTAATATAAAGTTATCTAATAATCAAAGTTAACAAATAAAGATAAAGAAATAGTAATTCAATGTAGGGAGATGTACATGAAGAAATTAAAATGAAAAAGCACGATCAATTTAGAAAATTTAGTTCTATGTAATTGTCATGTAAAACTCAAGGGTGTAGTGATGAGAGTTCACAAAGGGTAAGTAGTCGCAGTTACAGAAAGTTGCTAGTATGTTATGATGTTCCTCTTATGTTCTTTCCTTGACAACAGTGAAGTGATGTATCTGACAAATCAAAATGATAATCATGTTGGTAATTTAAAAAGATCACTGAGGACATTTATGCCAAGCAAACAAACTCTTACAAAAATAACTTAGGAAAAACTTAAGAAAATTACCCTAAAAAGATGACGAGCATTAAACATCGATAATCGGTCTGAGGCATATGCTAATGAGAAAAAAACAGTTGCTAAAAAGCTAAAGTTAGGCAGCTTAGCAACTTCAGAACAGAAGTCAAAGCATTCCTAGGTGGAGACCCTCAGAGTCTCCACACAACCATGCCTACATATAAAACAAAAATCTAGAACTCTAAAAGACTACAGGCCTAACTTGGAGCATCAGAAGTTTGGTTTTCAGACCACGGCAATAAAGCAAATATCTCAGTAAAGGGAGTCTCGTAATTTTTTTTTTTCCCTAGAGTATATAAAATTTATATTTAGACTATATTGTAGTCTACTAAGTGTGCAATAGCATTACATCAAAAAAATGTGCATACACTAATCAAAAATACTTTATTACTAAAAATTGCTAATGACCATCTGAGCATCAGCAAGTCAGAATCTTTTCACTTGAAGACAGTCTTGCCTCAATGTTGATGGCTGCTGACTGAACAGGGTGGTGGTTCAGTAGCTGAAGGTTGGTGTGGCTGTAGCAATTTATTAAAATAAGGCAACAGTGAAGCTTGTCACATTAATAAATTCTTCTTTTCACAGAAGATTTCTCTGCAGCACACAATGATATCTGATAACATTTTATCCACAGTAGAACACTTTTCAAAATTGAAGTCAGTCTTCTCAAACCTCTGCCTCAGTGATCTTTTTAAATTACCAACATGATTATCATTTTGATTTGTCAGTTAAGATATGGAATATTCTAATTTTTTTTCTTGTTATTTCAATGATGTTCACAGCAT
>NW_007798422.1:0-1299 GCF_000696425.1 Galeopterus variegatus | reverse complement strand
GCGGGAGCGCCACTGCGCTCCCAAGCACCGCACTCTACCGAGTGCGCCACCGGGCCGGCCCTTAACATAAGCATTTCTACCAGGATCCTATTGGCTAATGCAATCAAAACCTCTTCAGACACCTTTTATATATTTTGAAGCCTATTCCCTAAAGGACTTCAGTGTGGATGAACATGGAATAGCCTTATATTGAGGATTTTACACTTGTCAGACCCTTCAACTTTCATAGGTGAATGGCAACCCTAATTACAGCTCAACTAATTATTAATGATTATGGATCTGCTTTAACTAACAACAAAGAGTAGTGCCAGTCCACGTGCTTGTCAATGTCAATGTGTGAAACCTTGAACTTTTAGCTTCCTGATACTAAAAGGCTGAGCTGCAAAAATAAAAAATACTTATGGAAGATTGTATGAGGGCTATATAATTCATCTATTTCTCCCAATACTATATATTTCATCTTTAGATAAGCCAAACCAAATAGCTATGTATTTGAACTGCATCATTTTGATTTCCCCTAGAATTGCTTATGTTACCAGCCTATATTTATTAACATTAATAAAGAGCCCTATTAAATCATTCATGATTATATGTACTCATCTGATTCATTATATCATCTAACTCTGTCTGCTTTAAGAAGACTGATGTGAGAAATTTCTCTCAGGTGTGAATGGTGGAAATGCCTATGCTTTTCCTAAGCAACTGTGTGTTGTCTGATGGCCACCATGAATCATATAATCAACTTTGCTTTCCATTTTACATTGGCCACTAGGAAGCTCATGGCTAAATTTGCAGTTTACCTCTAGCAAAGTTTATAGAACCCTTCAGCATGTATTTTGAGGGGTTCTGATTTTATCCCAAGGTTCACTTTATTTCACTTGGCGGGATTTTCCCTTTCCTTCTACCCAACTCTTTCACTTAAGTATTTTTATCTTTTGCATAGAATACATTTTTGTAAGCTGTTTCAAACCCTATTTGGCATAGGCCATGGCATTAATAAACTAACAAGCTAGTTTGCAGAAGATATACTTGGTGTGTAGAAGATATGGTGTATTGTGTGAATCAGCTGGCTGATTCACACAATACACCATAAAATTCTAAAAGTGATCTTCTTATGCTTGTAATGCTTTTTAAATCAGAAATTCAAGAACATTCTGCAGGGCAGGGGAGCAATATCTGTCACATGTAACCTTCTAAAAATTTTTCTGCATAAGAGAAAAAATAAATTATTATTATTACTTTTTTCCTTTTTGTCTTTTTTACTGACCAGTAACGGGATCGCAACCCTCGGTGTTGCGC
>NW_007798421.1:0-1299 GCF_000696425.1 Galeopterus variegatus | reverse complement strand
CACCCTGGAGGGGATAGGCTTGGAGACTGCCTGACATAAATTGCTGGGAATTGGGCATAAGGAGCCTGGCAGCACCCTGGGCTGGTCCAGGTGGCCGGCATTTTTTTCTCAGGCTGTGCCCCACTCTCTCTGGGGCTGGCCATAGTTTTAGAGATTTTTAGGAAATGACTTGGTACTTTATTTCTTTGGGGGAAGTGAGTGATTAGGTTTTTCCTTCTTGGGTTTTTTCCTTTGTAAAATGTGAGTGAATCTGCTAGGTGGCCTAGCCTCGCCTCCAGCAGCTGACTTATGCTCTGATTTAAGCCCTTGTATTTAGGAATTGTGTTTCAGTTCGAGCTTTTTGATTTTGCTGTCCACTTTGGATTCTCATAGTTTCCTGGAGCAGATGCCTCCTTCCTGCCTCCTATCGCCACCCCCAATCCATCCTTCAAAGATGCGTACCTCAAGGTTTTGAGGGGAAGTAGCTTGAACATTAGACTTCTTTGCCTTGGAGGCTTCTTCAGGAAGCAGCTAAATACAAGGTGGAAAGCTGGTGGGAGTGGAAGGATTTTAGCCAGATCCCCAGGGAGACCCATGGAAGACTCCTAAAAATCCAGCTGGACTCCAGGTCCTGCCTATTGGGAGGAAACTTGCATTCCCTCAACTCTTAAGTAAATTGCAACCTGGTGAATAATTAACCTCGCCCTTGTAGCCTTTTTTCCCCAAAAGAAAAATAAAATCTCAACCTGTGAAAGATTAGAGATCAATTTTTGTCTAGCAGGATTGGAATGACTAAGGAAGTATCAGGAGAAGCCGATCCTCTCAGCCTGTTTCCCAGTCCTAGCAACTCTGAAAGTTCTTATACACAGAAGGAATCCCTCCAGGGTTTCACTGGTGGCCGTCCTGCTGGGCCTCTAAGCTGTTTTCCCAGGTCTTCCTTGCCTCTTGGCCTCAAGCTGTGCTGTCTGAATGCTCTCTGATGGTGAGGATTCTGTCCCCACTTTGTCTACCAACAGCTTGGCTCTTAACTACCGCACGGAGTTGACTCCACTGCCAGGCTTGTTTGCAGCTCTCTGCACGGGCTGGTAAATATTTGGCCAGTCTCCGTTCTTTTACACAAAAGAACAGCGCTCCAAATCTGTGATAAGTTCCTGAAAGAGAGTTGTCTCAGAAGCAAGGGATCATTTTGGTTTCCATGACGGGTTTTTGTCTCGAAGCAGCCCAGTGCGAGGACCATGAAGGTGCACTTTGGGTCCAGATGTGCTTGGGTTTGAGTCGTAACTGCCAGTTGCCAGCTGGGTGGCCTTTGCTAAGTGACTT
>NW_007798420.1:0-1299 GCF_000696425.1 Galeopterus variegatus | reverse complement strand
CTTGATCCCTACCCAGGCCTCCACCTGTTGGCCACTCTGGCAACCATCTCTTTGGGAACTGGCAGGTAGGTGACCCAGAGGCTGGAGGTGGCTGGACACTGGGAGGCCCAGGCAGCTCTGGAGGGCACCAGGAAGACGGGCAGCACCCACGGCAGCCTGCGGACTGTCCAGGGACCCTGGCTCCCTCCCTCCACACTCCAGAAATGCAGCCTTGGAGAGTGGAAATAGGCTCGAAGTAAACAGGTAGTGTCCTGAAAACATTTATTTTTTTATTATTATTATTTTTTTAAGATGACCGGTAAGGGGATCTTAACCCTTGACTTGGTGTTGTCAGCACCACGCTCACCCAGTGAGCGAACCGGCCATCCCTATATGGGATCCGAACCCATGGCCTTGGTGTTATCAGCACCGCACTCTCCCGAGTGAGCCACAGGCCGGCCCGCTGAATACATTTAAACCTGGGCATTTAATTTAGATTCATAGGGATAATTTAGATTTATAAGAATAGTTATTATGCATTAATTATGGAAAATGCCTGTCGGTTCTGGTTCTCACAGATGACACTGACGTGTGTAAAAGAAAACTATGGAGCATTTCATTGCTCTCATGTTGGTTTGACAGGGAGGCTTTGGAGCGTGGTTCCTCCTCATTCACAAGGCATGAGTGTCACAGTTTCGTCCTCCCTTGACAGTTATTTAATGGGATGCATATGTCCCACCCGGAGGACTTCACACCACAGAGGAGGGCATGCTTGGTGGGGTGGCAGCCTGGTCTCTGTCCCTGTAGAGCAAGGGCTGAGGGTGTGGGGGAGCTGCCGAGGGCATCTGCAGCCCGGGGTCCCACCCCAGCTCGGGCTGCCTGGCCTGCGGTCCTGGGGAGCTCAGCTCCTCTGCATGCTCTCATCTCAGAGGGGGCTGCGGCAGGGTGCTCAGGATGCCCTAACAGCGTTGGCATTTGCTGGGCTTGTTCCCACCTGTGTATGGGTGTGTGTGTGTGCGTGATGACTACTTAGTTCCCATCAACCATGGTCAAGTATCGTTGTGGTCATGACTTCCCAATCTGTCTTGCTCTGTCACTTCCCCAGTTTACCCCCAAGTCCTGGAGCTCCACTGTCATGATTCTGAGGAGGCCACATTTGCAAGATGTGGGGGACCCTGTGGGCACCGTGCAGGGCAGTTTGGATGGTAGAGAAATGGGAGCGTGAAGACTCAGCCTGCCCTGGAGGAGCCACGGTCTGGGAGACACAAGGTGCTGGCTCCCAGCAGAGGTCTGAACTTGTCCAGAGGCCACAACAGATGC
>NW_007798419.1:0-1299 GCF_000696425.1 Galeopterus variegatus | reverse complement strand
CCAATTATACCAATACTCCTTTAACAATTTACTAGTTCTCTAAGTGGAAATGTGTGTTTTTAAAGGAGAGATTTTTATCAATATACACTATCATTGTTGATCTATGAGGACTAAGATCTTATTAATATTAAATACAGGAACTCAGTTTTAAGACTAGAGTATTTTTAAAAGAAATTTTTATGATATTCATGCTTTATGAGATTTATGAGATACGTACTTCATATTTAAAACTTATTTATTAAACAATAGAATACAAACTTATCAATATGAAAATGACAGGCTAGAAAATGTTGGGCATGTGTGAAAATGTATGTACATTTACTGTAAATGCATAGGACCTGTATTTGTAAAAAAACATGAATATGGGGCCGGCCCGGTGGCGCACTGCTACAGTGCGCTGCTTGGGATATTTTTAAAAGAAATTTTTATGATATTCATGCTTTATGAGATTTATGAGATACGTACTTCATATTTAAAACTTATTTATTAAACAATAGAATACAAACTTATCAATATGAAAATGACAGGCTAGAAAATGTTGGGCATGTGTGAAAATGTATGTACATTTACTGTAAATGCATAGGACCTGTATTTGTAAAAAAACATGAATATGGCAAAAATAAATCTTTCCTGTTATTATTTATTTTGATAATTGTTTTAAATTGAATGTAATTATGCACCCAAACTTTTAATATAGTACCTAAAATTTATATTTAAAAGCAGGATTATATTGCTAAGGTTGGTTTTTATCAAAACAGTTTATCAAAACAGTTATCTACATTGCATAATGTGGAATAAACACTACAAAGAGAATATTTATATTAATTTAACAGATTTTATGTTTCAAATGTTATTTATTTAACAAATATTCACTTATCACTAAGTGCTATGGCCAAGAAAATTAGGTACTCAAAAAATAAATAAATAAATAAGACTAAAATGCCTGGTTCTGGTTCTCTAGGTTCTTGGGTTTCCAATGGGGGATGGGCAACAAACAGTACAGTGGAGTATAAAAATTCAGCAGTAGAAGCATTTAATAAATTGAGGAGAACATAAGAAAAGCATCTAGGTTTAATGGAATAAACCTTTAAGGGTTCACAAAGGGGATACTTGAAGTTTGAGTGCCTTTGATTTGAAAATTGAATAAATATATGAAAAAACACACAAGAAAGCTGGCTGGAGGATGAGGTGGAAGATAGGATTGGAATTTCACTCAGAAAAGAAAACATTTGTAGGTCCGGCCCGTGGCTCACTTGGGAGAGCGTGGTGCTGATAACACCAAGTCAAGGGTTAAGATCT
>NW_007798418.1:0-1299 GCF_000696425.1 Galeopterus variegatus | reverse complement strand
CATTTTGGCAATTTCTTACAAAATTAAACACACTTTTAACCATACAATCCAGCATCATGCTGCTTGCTATTAACCAAATTAACTAAAAACTTATGTGCACACAAAAGCCAGCATTAAAATTGTACAGCAGCTTGTTCATAGTCAACAAAATTTGGAAGCAACATAGATGTCCTTCAGTAGGTCAATGGATAAACTGTCATAGATCTATACAATGGAACATTCTCAGCACTAAAAAGAAATGAGCTATCAAGTCATAAAAAGACATGATAGAAATTTAAATGCACATTTCTAAATGAAAGAAGCCAATCTGAAAAGGCTATATGCTGTATGATTTCAAATATATGACATTCTGGAAAAAGTGAATCTACGGAAACAATAAAAAAGAAATCAGTGGTTGCCAGGGGTTGGATGGGAGGAAGTGAGGGACAAACAGGTGGAACACAGGAGACTTTTAGAGCAGTGAAACTATTCTATGTAACTCTAGATACATGTTATAGTGGACACATGTCATACATTTTTCAAAATTCGTAAAATGTACAACACAAAGAGTGAACCCTAATACAAACTATGGACTTTATTTAATAATAATGCATCAATATTTGCTCATGAATTGTAGCAAATGTACTGCATTAATGCATGTTAGTAGTAGGGGAAACTTGGGGTGGTGAAGAGGTATACAAAGTACACTCTGTACTTTCTGTGCAATTTTTCTGTAAAGCTAAAACTGCTCAATAGCTAAAGTATATTAACTTTTTAAAAATGACATGGCATCATAGCACATTGAAAAACACTTTTTTTTTTTTGGTGGAGGGCCGTGCTGGCTGGTACAGGGATCCAAACCCTTGACAACGGTGTTACAAAGCTGCACTTGCAACCAGCTGAGCAACCAGCCAGCAGAAGAGCACTTCTTTAAGATTGGAACGGAAAGCAAGAGTCGAGTTCTTTGTGGGAAATCAAATCATTCTACGTGTGTTTTGTGCCTAGATTTCTATCTATTTTGATTTATTAAACCAAATGGCATTTAGAAATGAAGGGAATATATCTTGTTTCTAGCCATTTTTGCTGGTTCCAGCTTCTTCCTTTCTATACCATTAAGAAAGAAGGGAAAAAATCTTTTAATAAAATATATGTACAAAATTATAATGTCATTAGTTGTAGTAAAAGCTTCATGAACAATGATGAAAGAACAAAATAATTTTACTTTAACGCCTGCATAACATTTACTTATTCACTTGGATATTCATGAAGTTTCAGGTACTGAGGAGGCAAATCTGTGGCCCATGTCCTGACGAGATTTAT
>NW_007798417.1:0-1299 GCF_000696425.1 Galeopterus variegatus | reverse complement strand
ACTTAGCATAAGTAACTCCATTTTGCTGTTTACAAGTTTCCCACTTTAGTTTTGATGACTTCAAAAGTGTTTACTTGGGGAGTTAAAGCACCACCTTGGAGAGATAAAGATGACGTCGGGTCTGGAGCGGGTGTGCCAGATGACAGAGCGAGCCTGAGAACTGTGCGCTGTGCTGCCAGAGTACTATTTGCATTTCCAAGAGCAACAAAAAGTGAATAAATCACTGATCAACTAATCTACAATGAAAAAAAGCAACTAGCCTCGAGGTTTTAGGGCCGATACAAAAGAAGATTCCTCAGAGCGCCCCAACCGCACCGGGAGACTGAGCGAGCAGCCCGAGGCAACAAAGGCCAGAAAAGATGGCAGCAGTGACGCAGAGACGGAGAGGAAGGCACTGGACTGGCCCAGCTCTGGGAGCTCTGTGAGTGACCCCCAGCCCAGCCCCGCTTGTGGGGCAAACGCCCACCCGGCTCCAGCCTACCACACCAGGCTAGGCGTCGGCATAAGTGCTGCCTCCATTTTCTCCGTTGGGGGCGAAGCCAGCCGGCTCAGATCGGGCAAGCCAGCCATCTTTGCTTGGCACGGCTCCTCAGTGAGCCATGCCACTTGTGTGCCTCAGCGCGGGGCCCCCCAGGGCCTGTGGACCGGCCACCAATCCCACTCCACCCGCGGATCTCTGGCAGGGCTGTTGGCATGGGGAGCCCCTGGCCAGTGTCGGGAGGGCAGGGAAGAGGATCCCGGCCAGACTATCACTCCACCACACCTGGGGCTTCGGCCCCAGGTAAACTTCCTGCTTCCAGGACGCAGATACCATCTCTGTGGCCTTCAGTTTGGAAAAACCCCAGACTGATTTCTGGTTGGGAGAGTGGTGACCGGGGTGCCCCCGAGCCCGCTTGAAACTGCCGGAGAGCCGGCTCCTGCTGGGGTGATTCAAAGAGGAACTGTGTGCTGTGGGATCCTCCCCCGGGGTGCTCACGCCCTGGTGTTGGAGATAACTCAACCACACAGGGGACTGCAATACAGGGGGGAGGCCCAGAGAGGGCCTTGACCAGGGCTGCAGGATTGCCCACAGTGTCCGTGGCGGAGGCCTGAGACCCCTTCGGGGCCGGGCAGGGCTGAGAGACGAGGATTGCAGAAGACATGCCCCAGCCCTGTACTGAGCACACAGAGAGGGGAGGGGTCCGGCAAAGGAGGAGGAGTCTCGGAAAAAAAGACACACACTGCGGGTGGCCCCACCGAGTGCACACAGAGAGGAGAAACGCCCGGATAGCAAGGCGGAGATTTACAGATATCACACAC
>NW_007798416.1:0-1299 GCF_000696425.1 Galeopterus variegatus | reverse complement strand
CTGTGGGACACTGTAAAAACAGTACTAAGAAGGAAGTTTATTGCTATAAATACTTAATCCAAAGAATAGAAAGATTTCAAATAAACAACCTAATGCTACACCTCAAAGAACTAGAAGAACAAGAACAATCCAATCCCCAAATTAGTAGACAGAAAGAAATGATCAGGATCAGAGCAGAACTAAATGAAATAAAAACCCTCAAAATGATGCAAAAGATCAATGAAACAAAAAGTTGGTTTTTCAAGAAAAAAACCAAAATAGACAGAACATTAGCTAAGTTAACTAAAAAAGGAATAGAGAAGTCCCACAAACAAAAATCAGAAATGAAAAAGGAGACATTACAGCCAATACCACAGAAATACAAAGAATCACTAGAGAGTACTACAAACAACTATACACCAATAAATTTGAAAACCTGGAGGAAGTAGATAAATTTCTGGACACACACGAACTGCCAAAACTGAACCAAGAAGAAATAGAAAACCTAAACAGACAAATAACAAGCAATGAGGTTGAAGCAATAATCACCAGTCTCCCAAAAAAGAAAAACCCAGAATTGGATGGCTTTATTGCTGAATTCTACCAAACTTTTAAAAAGGAATTAATCCCAATTCTCTTCAAACTATTCCAAAAAATTGAAACAAAAGCCATTCTCCCAAATTCATTCTATGAGTCCAGCACCACCCCTGATACCAAAAAAAGACAAAGATACAACAAAATAAGAAAGCTACAGGCCAGTATTTTTGATGAACATAGATGTAAAAATCCTCAACAAAATATTAGTAATCAGAATTCAGCAACACATCAAAAAAATTATACACCATCATCAAGTAGGATTCATTCCTGGGATGTAAGGATGGTTTAACATATGCAAGTCAATAAATGTTATACACCACATCAACAAAATCAAGGACAAAAACCATATGATTATCTCAATAGACACATAAAAAGAATTTGACAAAATTCAACATCCCTTCATGTTGTTTATCTTTTCAATTTTGGAGATTCTATAACTCTACAATATGAGGCACAGGTCAATTAAATGATGTATGAAAGCTACCAAGCTAGTTACAAACAGAACTGTGTCTAAAACCTTCATGGATTGCAACCAGTCCAGTGCTCTTTTCACAATATCATTCTGCCTTCCAAGAATAAATCTAGGTGTAGGGAAAAGAAAATAGTAAACTATAACATGGAAAAGTCTCTCTAACTAATGCTGAGAACAAGCAAAACTAGCAGAAAGGGCATTTGCTCCTCAAACAGTATAAAATGGTAAAAAAAAAAAAAAAAAAAAAAAAA
>NW_007798415.1:0-1299 GCF_000696425.1 Galeopterus variegatus | reverse complement strand
TCTTTTTCTTTCTTATTTGCATTTTAGTTCTACTACTGTATTTTGTTTGCTCTCGTGTATTCATGGTAGTAATTATTGTTTTTTGGATTCCAGATGCAGAAATCCATTGAAAATTTCTTGAAGGGCTCATCATGTGGTGGTAAACTCCCACAGTTTTTTAAAATAATTAATTAATTAATTAATTATTATTTTTTTACATTATAGGATGTTGTGGTGCAGTGGGAGGAGGGGAGATGTTAGAAGTGGGTAGGGAAATGGAGGCGGGGATGGGAGGAACTGGCTCATGGCTGGCTGGCCTGGCTGCAGAGGGGGGGAGGACTTGGGAGCCTGCGAGGTTTCTGGCAGCAGCACAGTTGTTGCTGCAGTGAATGCAAACATTGGGTGGGGGAGGTGGCTGAGGCCCTCAGCTCCCCTCACTCTGGCTCTTTGGCCTGGGGGACTTCTGCAGAGGTTTGGTTGTCACTGGGCTGGATACAGACATCAGCAGGGGGCCATGTCTGAGGCCCTCAGCCACTCCTCCATCTCAGGAGTCCACGGGGCTTCTGTGGAGACTCGGTCGTCACTGGGCTGAATGCAGACATTGGGGGTGTGTGGGGCTGAGGCCCTTGGGACCCCCTCATCCCTGCTTAGAAGCCCAGGGGGCTTCCAGCTCTTCTGTGTTTTATAGGTGTTCTTTGGTGGTGGTAGATCTTGACTGATTAATATCAGAACTTTGCCTCTGATCTGTGGATTTTTTGTGTTTTCTTTCACTTCTCTGTTAGATTATTAGCTACCACCACCACATAAACTCTGCATTGGAACTAATTTGTAATCACTTGCTTACTTCTAAAATGGAGGAACTTCCTGTGGGGACCATCACTTGAGGCCTGGGGTTGAGCTAAATTGTTGCTGTGCTGCTGATTCTCTGGGAAAAGCTTTTTGTGCAGCTCAGGTTTTAATTGTTCACCTTGTTATCACTTCTGTGTCTTATGAGGTCTGATATACCTGGGTTATGTAGAAACTGTGGTCTGGGCTTGAGTGTTTTCAGCACCTACACCTCCTGCAGTTCTATATTCCAGACAAGTCTCTACTGAGTGGGCCTGTGCTGATTGGAGGGCACATTAGCTATCCATGCTATGCCCTAGTGTTCCCCCAGTGGGCCAATCTCCCCTACTCTGTGTACTCCAAACACTTCCCATGGGAGTGGGCCATGCACCAGTCCCTTGAGATAATTCACAAGCCTTTGAGTGGCTCCTTTATTCAGTTGTCTGTGGCCTCTCACTGTTATGTGGTCCACAGAAATACTGTCAATGGCTTCGT
>NW_007798414.1:0-1299 GCF_000696425.1 Galeopterus variegatus | reverse complement strand
TCTTCAAATGAGTAGATGGGTGGCAAATACAGAAATAGCATAGGGATATTGGTGTACAATGTTGAAGTTCCCAAGGGCCAATATTGAATAGATCTTCCTGGTGACCAGATTGTTTTGTATAGAAATCAATTAAATGTTACCTTGCTTAAGGGAAGAAGCTTCAGTTGAGCTGAATTAGCAAGAACCGATACAAACGAGAAGAAAAAGAACATGAAGTCAGAAATTGAAATTACCTTTTTTTAAAAATACCCATCGTCATTCACACTGAGGTGTGTCATCCAGGGTTGAGATCCCAAAAAGGTGAATTAGAACGGTTAGTAGGCAGTCTTTAAGTGGTAATAGAATCTGACTTGCTTTAATTCTGGGCTTTAGTTCATTTCTTGACATGGAGACAGAGCACCTTTGCTTTCTCCATTGATTAGAGAGTAGTAAGAGATGAGTTTTTTCTAAAGAAGCTCAAGAATTTCATGTGGATCAAGACAATGGCGATCTGGGAACTCAACCAGGATGTTTTGAGCTGCAGGTATTATGCGAATATGCCTTCTCCTACCATCTTTATTTAAAAAGCTGGGGTGAATTATGGATGCATTTGAAGTAGCTTAAGAAACCCAGATGCTTGTGAGTATTTGAAGACAAAGCTTCCTTCTTCACTCTCTCTTATATGTGCATAGAGTCCTGAGAGTAAAACATGGTGCACTTAGAAAGGGACTGAGGTGTGTCAAACAATGAGAAAGCCCTGGTAGAAAAGTAAAGATTTCTGTACATACTGGATAAGAGGCAGACCAAAGTATATCAGTTCTACTTCTTACTGTTCTAGCTTACTTCCCCTCTTTTGATCTCGATTTCCCTAACTGTAAAAAGGAGCGAAAACTACTCTAGCCATGGCTAAATTGGCCCCTGGTGTGGCTGCACCTGCAGCTTCTGAAGCTACAAACTGAAAAGAAAAAAAAAAAAAAAAAGGAGCCAATAATATTGTCACCGTTGTTGTAAATATCAAACAAGATAGTGTACGTAAGGAGCAATTGTGGTATCTTGCACATGGTAGCTGCTATTTTTGGTTGTTATCATTATTTCCAAAGATAGCTTATCAACTGTTGCTCCAGACTGGGAGATATTCCCTAATAGTGTCTCAGAGATCCTTTAATCTCGCACATAAAACTTTATACTGAAATAAGTTAGATCTATCTCTTCAAGTGCACCATAGGTTCTAATTTCTTTCTGAAGACAGTCCTGATCAGTTTGTCTCCTGAGTATTTTTTCTGCTTCAAAAATCTTATGATCATTCATATTACTTATTTA
>NW_007798413.1:0-1299 GCF_000696425.1 Galeopterus variegatus | reverse complement strand
AGAGGGTCTTGGCCAGAGAGGGAAAATCTGAGAACTCTTTGGAAGCTGAACTGAGCAGCTACTATGAGGAGGGGACTGTGGGGAGAGAGTTCTGGTAAAGAGGAGCATTCAGAAGTCTCACTTTGTGTCATGCACAGTAAGCTATCATAGCCATCGTGGTTGGAAAGGACCTCTCTTGAACTTCCTCCACAGCTGGCCTTTGCTGCAGAGAACAGTGTCTAGCAGATCATGATAATAATAATAACAGCTAATGCCAACATAAACACACTTCCTATGTGCCAAATAGCAAGCTGAGCTTGTGACCTACATTAACTCTTTTAATCTTACAACTCCTTGAGGTAGTATTATAATCAACCCTCTTTTATAGATGAGAAAACTGAGGCACAGTGAAAGGTTAAGTAACTTTCCAGGGACCCACCAGCTCATAAATAGTATAGCTGAGATTCAGGCCCAAGCACTCCGGCTCCAGGGTCTATGCACTGGACCACAACACGTTACCACCTCTCAGGTTGTTGAAAAGTCAATCTAGTCAACACATAAGCCTTATGTCTTAAGGACAATTGAAGATCTGGACTAATCTCCAAGACAATGTGTACCCTTTCACACAGTACTCTATAGGTAAGCACCCCTTTAAGAGAATAGCATGTTATTAATGGTAGGTGCCACTCTTTCCAAATTGCATTATTTTGGAATTGCTCTTTCCAAATTGCATTAGACTGTGGCCTATTTTCTATAAATATATGCATTTGGTAATTTAGTAATATTGCATAAAATTGCTGCAAGATTCAGACTCTCTTCTCTAAAATCTCCATTTTGATTGGCATTGAGAATAATTCATAAGAAGTCAGACACTCTTTATCTGTCCAGTTCTTGGTCCCTTTGGGTCATATTTTTAAGGGTAACTTCACCCACCAGCCCTGCTGGGTGTCACATCAGGACAAATATCAGGGAGAAGTGTACTTTTCATCAATGGTCTGTGATAGTTCTTGAAGTTAAAACCATTGACTCTTGTACTCAACCTGGAAATTGTTAATTGTTAAATTGATTGTAGAACTAAGCCATTCTCCATTCATAGTGGAATAAGATAAAGAACACAGAACCAACATAAACTATAAGATGGGTGTTTGGGGATATAAATAAAATTACTCAAATCAAAAGATAATCAGGGTGTCTTGGGAAATGCTAATCTTATTTACGATGAACTCTGGAAGGATAAACTGACTTTAGCATCATAGTAACCCTCTGCTCTTCTCAAGGTTGCGTACATGACTATAGAGTGGCCTGTGTGCCTTGAATATA
>NW_007798412.1:0-1299 GCF_000696425.1 Galeopterus variegatus | reverse complement strand
GGTTGGTTTTGCCTCCATATTTCTGTGGTTCTGGTTTAACACTTTGCTTTAGGGCCTCCTAAGAGCCAGGCTTGGCAGACCTCTACCATGTAATTGAGTCCTTGTGGCCACCCTTAAAAGGTAGGTACTGGAGAAAATTAGGGCTCAGGAAGATCAGATGAGTTGCTCACAGACTCCCAGGTGATAAGCAGTGGCCCCAGGATGTAAATGCAGCTTTGTCCTGTGTTATTTACACTGTCCATATCTGTCTGCCTTGAAGGTGGTGCTGAAATGTTTATAATTGAAACCAGGGTCCCCAGTGTGTTCTCTAAGTCATACTTATTTACAGCTGCCCAAAGCTGTCTGGTAGCTTTTAAAAAATACAGACTGAGACTAAGTGCTTTCGTCAGGAAGCCAGTGCCTTAACTGCTGTTTTTATAAATCAGGCATACAAGTCCTGTGAAAAGATGCTTGGCTCTTTGCTTCCTACGGTGCTATGCTCCCAGCTGCTACAGTTCAGGAGAGATCCATGTTCCAGTAAAGAGATCTATAAGGCTGGCAGTCTCTGCAGGCAGGTCCGTCTGCTGTGTGGAAGTTGTTATTCCTTTAGATGGAAAGGCTACATGTGGTGCTTACCCAGCGATCAAACTCTAATTACAGCTTCCTGCAATTTACAGCCTAATGTAAAGAATGAACATTGGGCAAATTTGTCAGCCCCTGTGGCACAGATGACAGAAAAGGCTCACTCTTCAAGGCAATGCCCTTGAACTAACACGGTGTGATTTTCCAACACTGGTTTCTGCTGAGCTGCAAGCTGAGTCTCCCAAAGTTCCCTTTTTCCTAAGTGGACATGGGAATGTGTCCCAGCTCAGAGCCGGGGCAAATGTGTGCCTTGGAGGTCAGGGAAAGCCGAGGAGGGAGGCTGTGCTCAGCTATCATCTCAAGCAGCTTATCCAGAGGTTTGGCAGAGCCCTGGATCCACCTGAACTGATGATGACAAATGACCTGTGGGATGAAACTGGCACTTGGGGCCAGCAGAGTAAGCTGCTTTGGCTATTTTGTTTAGTGCCTAAGAGTGAAGTTTGAAATCACAAAAGGAGCCCAGGGTAAGTGACCAGAATGAGGGCTGATTGATTGGAAGTCAGAGAAACCTGAATGATGTGGAAAATGACTTCAGAGAGGTGCTCTATCACTTTGGTTTTATAGTTTGGCATCACAGTGAAAAAAACGGGACAGACCTCGTTGTGTGGGGTGAAGAATGGCTTGGATGAGAATAAGAATTATTCAAATTCCAGAAAGATAGTGAGATCAAAGGCACCA
>NW_007798411.1:0-1299 GCF_000696425.1 Galeopterus variegatus | reverse complement strand
ACTGTGTGAATTTACCTTTAGCCTTAGAGGAAGCCAAGTTGGCATGATGCGGGTGATTAAAACTCTGATAGGAAATCTGCAGTTCTTACTAATTTGAAGAACCACTGTACAGACAGTTGAAAGAAAGGAGAATAAAGGGAAAAGGAGCCACAAGTTCAGTGCATAAACTCTGCCCAAAATTTTGGCCAAGACCTGAACCATGCATACATAGAAGTCTCCAAGGAGCCCAGTAAAAACTGGAGAAGCAAACTAAAATTTGAGTGGTTATCCAGCCCAGGGGAGACTGAATTTGCAATTCATTTCCAACCAGGTTAACTTCCTGCTAAAACAAGAGAGATCAACACTTTCTGGAGAAACACAAGAAAATACAGAGTATCAATAATATGTCATACACAGTGTCCAAGATACAGATAAAAAAAATTCAGTAATCATGACCCACTTTCAAGAAAAAATAAAGTCATCAGAGACTGATGCAAGAAAGCTCAGGTGATGGAATTAGCAGACTGAACATTTAAGGCAGTTATTGTAACTACACCCCATCATATAAAAGAAAATATGCTCTCAATAAAAATATAGAAAATATCAGCAAAAAATATATAAAAAACATAAAAGAACTAAATAAAAATTCTGAAGTGAGAAGTATAATGTATGGATTAAAAATTTCTAAGGATAGGTATAGAAGCAGAATGGACCTGAAGACAAAAAAAGGTTATTGAATTTGAAAACAAATCAATAGGAATTGCCCACTTTTAAGAACAACAACAACAAAATACTAAATAAACAGAATCTAAGAGATCTGTGTGGCTGTATCAAAAAGTCTAACATATGTGTAAATGGAGTGCCAAGAAAATAAATAGAAAATGAAGAACAAATCTTTGAAAAAATAACGACTAGAATTTTCCCAAATTCGATGAAATATATTCACTTATAGATTCAAGAAACTAAGAAAACTCTGAGTATAATTAATAAAGAGAAAACCACACTTAGGCAAATTAGAGTTAAACTGATGAAAACAAAGATAAAGAGAATATTTTGAAGGCAGGCAACCACACACAAAAAACAATTTTGAATTATTTTGACTTTTCATCAGAAACAGTGGAGACCAGAAGATAATGTAGCATCTTTAACGTTCAGAAAGAAAATAAACTGTCAACCCAAAATTCTACATAGAGTGAAAATATCCTTAAAGATTAAGGTATGAAGGTAAAGTTTTTAAAAAATTTAGGTTAAAAAAAAATTCTGTCTATAGCAGACATGGATCTCAAAAATATGCTATACAAGAATTTTTAGGCTAAAGGA
>NW_007798410.1:0-1299 GCF_000696425.1 Galeopterus variegatus | reverse complement strand
CACACACACACACACACACACACACACACACACACCCTTTTACATTATGCCCTTTTCTAATCATTTTCATTTACATTCTACAGGTTTTAATACAATTTTAATTTTAGTTTTAATCCAAAAAGGAATGGGAGAGACTCACAAGAACATTTTCCTTGGGCCCAACACCTTCTTAGAGAGAGCTCTATCCTCCCAACAGGAATATAAACACTGGCAGGACAGAAAACATGTGATATAAAACAGCTTCTCCTGGTAATCTTCAGGACACTTATCAGTTTATGTTACAGAGTTTGATGGCATTCTTTGACATGAGTAACCAGTATCAAGACTATGTATATGTACTCCAAAATTGCAGAAATGAATATTCACTTAATAAAAAATTTTCAAGAACCTTTCCCCGTGAATCACTAGAGATGGAGCAGCATTTGTGTTTGTGCTCTATAATTCTGCTACATTGTGAGTGCTCAACCACAGAAAACTATAATTGTCAAGATGAAAATCCTGTTAATTGTAATAATGTGGTTTAAATGTGAATTTGTTAGGTTTTAAAAATATGTTCATATCCACAAAACTTCTCATGGATCTAAAGATAACTGTGTTTATTTTTTGAAAATGAAATTTTTATAATCTTTATACAGTTTAGTTTCTCTCTTTTAAACCACACAAACCGGCTAAACAATAAATGATCTTTATTCCATATATCCAAATGTAAAAAAATTAAGCTTCAATACTGCCATCCATTGGGAAATAGAATATGCCATACTGAAAATTAATTGGTTTTGGTCAACTGTTTTTAGTATGGAAATTACTAACTTTAACTTTCTTCATATAAAAAAAATGAATTTTATTTGAAAATAAAATACAATTTAAAGCTTAAAAAACTAGTCTATGAAACATCCCTTATTGATCATTATTATTTGAACTATCGTGATAAAGCCAGGATGGGAGGACCTATGTTAAGATGTATAGAAGTCGGAAAATTTTGTTCCTCTTTTAGAATGTGTTCCAGAGAGCTACATCCTTCTTTATCATTAATTAACCCTTGGCAAAAACTCTTTGAAATTTATTCACTGTGAATAAATTTGTGGTTTGTGGGTAAACATATTTGACAATCGAGATGTTCTGAACTATTTTAGCCCTCCTTATCCACCAAACTTGCCTCTTCTCCACTGTACCCCATCTCAGTTAGAGTCTGCAGTCTACACCTGGTTGCAATTTGACAGGCATCCATCCCAGGCACCTCCATTTCCCTTCTTTCCCACAGCCAAAGACTTACTAGTTCTCCTTCACATCCATTCATTT
>NW_007798409.1:0-1299 GCF_000696425.1 Galeopterus variegatus | reverse complement strand
GGACAATACACTTGTGGTGACAGTAATGTACAGCAGATACTATCTGGCGGAATTCAGCTTGGAATTCTTTTTCTTGTGTACTTCCATGAGCCAGGAGGTGTACTTCTCCACTGGCATACTCCATAACAAGGAGTCTTATACTCAGTCTCAATCACTTCGAATAATTTCACTATGTTGGGATGATACAAAGCCTTCATAATTTTTACTTTGCAGGATAGACTCTGGATGGTGGAGGAATTCTGCTGAGTCTTGTCAATGATCCTTATGGCTACATTTTTTTTCAGTAAGGCTGTGCCTGCCAGGTCAACTTCACCATGGTGAACATATCCTTGATGATGGTGTTGAGGAGGTGGTTTTTGCCAATATTGTATCCTCAGCAGAGATGGCCAAGAGGCCCTGAAGCATATTGGACTTACTGCCAGCCTTGAAGGCAAGGTGTCCCAAACTCAGCTTAAAACTGGGAAAGGGGGCTGGCTGGTTAGATCAGTTGGTTAGAGCATAGCCTTGTAAAACCAAGGTCAAGGGTTTAGATCCCCATACTGGCTATCTGCCAAAAACAAAACAAAACAAACTGGGAAAAGCTGGTGAGAAGCTTAGTCTAGATCATCTCAAAAGAAATTCACTTCTAAAGACCACCTGACAAACTGATCTTTATGGTGGAATTAAAATACAATAATAAACTAAAATAAAAATAAAAAACAAATACTAACCAACCAAATTAGGGTTAGGGTTAGGGTTAGGGTTAGGGTTAGGGTTAGGAAAAAGTGAGAAGATGGAAGAAACTTAAAAAATGAGAGAAAGAAAAAAGAAAATATAGAGAAAAAGGGAAAAGAATAAAGAAAAAAGAAACAATGAGAAAAATAAAAGAAAGACTGAGGAAAAGAGAAAAGTGAAATAAAAAATACAAAGTAAAATAAAAAATGAAAAAAAATAAAAATGGAAAAAATGAGAAAAAAGAGTAAAAGAAAAAGAGAAAAAATTAATAGCAAGTAAACAACATAAACAGAAAGAGCACAATACCAAAGAGAAAACAAGCTAACTTTGATCATAGTCCCTTAGGTCATTGAAAATCAATTTCCTGAGCTAGGACTGAAAACCTGGGCCCAACCAGGGACTTATATAGGTGATTGGAATTCCAGAACAATGGTTGCTTATGATGCCATAGCAAGAACGGGACCTATCATGGCTCGTGATAATCCACCATGGTCCCTCATATTTTTGCTCTCAAAAACACTTTACTTAAAAAAATTATTGAAGAACTCAAGCAGCAACAGCTTTTCAGTTTATGTGGGTTGTAGC
>NW_007798408.1:0-1299 GCF_000696425.1 Galeopterus variegatus | reverse complement strand
TTTGGATTTTGTCTTTATTTAGGTGGAGACTAGCCCTCAGGAAATACACTAGATTGAGAAGGAGAGAAATTATTTGGCTATTTCAAAGGAGGCCAAAAATAGGCCTCCTGAGGGAATACCCTCCAACAGATTTGAAATGTAGCTCTGTCAGCAGCCTAGAAAGTTAACATGTGGCAATGAGCATCCACAGTGATCTAAGTTGAGAAGGAGAACAAAAATCCTAAGCCTGCAGTAGGATATTTAGGATCTTGGGCTATGCCTAATACATGCCCTAATGCACACAGATCAATGTCAAAAGGAAAAAAAAAATAAGTTACAACATTAGAGACAGTAAAGCCATCTATGTTTGGTTTTCTCTCACATTTCTTCTCTGTAGCCCTCTCTCCAATTTCAACAGTCATCCTGATGGCCAGTAGTACCCTTTGGCTCTCCTGCCCAGGCATGTGAAACAAGATGATAGATCCTTGATTTCCCCTAGCTGTTCAGAACAGGCCTTGGCTGGAGGAAGGGGAAAACAGCAAAAGAGGAACTTCTTGACCAAGCAGGAAGGGCTTGACTCCTAGGAGTAGCAATAAAATTCAGTTAACCATGAGAATAGTTAATTAAACATGTACTTCTTTAGACTAGAATGTTTGTTCCTTGGTAGAATGGCTTAAGACGATCTCTGTGACTCCAATCTCGAGTTATTTTGCAGTTCACCATCAACCATAAACCTGCTTTAAAGAATGTACACCCCAAACTTGAAGGAGCCAAGAACATGTTAGTCAAGATACTGGGGATAACTGGGCTGACTTTACCCAGAATCAATCAGATTCACATATGACTCCCAGGACCCTCACTCATGATTTTGCTCTATAAATGCTTGTGATTTTAAGCTATCTGGGAGTTTGAGGTCTTTAAGCATCTTTAGTTGTCTCAATCCGCTTTGATGGGCCAATCAAATAAACACTGTTGTTTATCACTGCAAACTTCAGCAAGAGAGACTGTTTAGTCATTTGGCATGGCAGACGATGGATCCCCTCCTGATTCGGTAACAGCTGCTCACTGAGTGACTGCATACTGCACTTCTCCCTGCCTGCCTACTTGAGAATACCAAGGGGTCAAGTTTTGTTTTCTTCCATTTGTTTGTTTTAACTAAGTACCTCCCTGCCCTGTGCTAGGTATTGATGATGGTGACAATGGTGACCAAAACAAAGCCTCTGCCATCATAGAGCTTACATTTTTTTGTGAAAAATAGACAGTAAACATATTAACAAATAAATATACAGTATAATTTCATGTACATAAAGAAAAAGTAGG
>NW_007798407.1:0-1299 GCF_000696425.1 Galeopterus variegatus | reverse complement strand
AATATGTATCTCAGTCTGGGTTTGTCTGATGTTTTCTCTCAAAGAGAGAATCCTGAAAACAACAAGAGAAAAATGTCATCATCTATAAGGGAGTCCAATCAGACTAACAGCAGACTTCTCAGCAGAAACCCTACAGGCTTGGAGAGAATGGGACAATATATTCAAAGTACTAAAAGAAGAAGAAGAAGAAGAAGAAGAACAACAACAACAACAACAACAACAAAAAACCCCTCAAAAAAACCTGCCAGCAAAGAATACCATACCCACCAAGGCTATCCTTCAGATATGAAAGAGAAACAGTGTATTACCCAGACAACCAAAAACTATTGGAATTCAGTGCCACATGACCAGCTGTACATGAAACCCTCAAGGGAATCCTACATCTGGAATCCATAATAATAATAATAATAATAATAATAATAATAATAATAACAACAACAACAATAATAATAACAACAATCATAAATACACAAGAAAGAACAAATCCTACTGGTATAGAACATAGGCAAATGAGAAAGAGAAAAAACTATACTGTACCTTCTCAAAAAATCAACAATCTCTGAATACAATCAACAGCAGGGAAAGAAAGGAACAAAAGATATTTAACCACATGAAAGCAATGAAATGACAGGAGGGAGACGATACCTTTCAGTAACAATACTAAATGTAAATGGATCGAACTCCCTACTGAAAAGATACAGAATTGCCAGTTGGACTAAAAAGTAGAACCAACTATACAGTGAGTACAAAAAACCCACATCATCTGTGAAGATTCACACAGACTAATAGAGAAAGGATGGAAAAAGATATACCACACAAACGGAAACCAAAAAAATGAGCAGGAGAAGCTATTTTTATACCAGATAAAACAGATTTTAAGTAAAAAACTATAAAAAGAGAAAAGGAAGGACAATATATAATGATAAAGTGATCTATTCAACAAGAAGATATAACAATCACAAATATATATGCTTCCTACATTGGTGCAACCAGATATATTAAGCAAACATTATTATACCAAAAGAGAGAGACATACCTCAATTTTATAACAGTTGAGGACCTGAATACCTCTCTCTCAGCATTGGACACATCATCTAAGCAACAAATCAACAGAGAAACACAGTATTTAAACTACACTTTAGACCAATTGGACTCGGTAGATATATACAGAATATTTCACACAACAACTAGAGAATATACATTTTTCTCATCAGCACATGGAATATGCTCCAAAATAGACCAAATATTAGGTCACAAATGAAGTCTCAATGAATTTAAAAAAAAAATTGAAACCATTTC
>NW_007798406.1:0-1299 GCF_000696425.1 Galeopterus variegatus | reverse complement strand
AGATAATGCCAGAAATTACTTTTAGCTGCAACCTTTTCTACCCAGTCAACATTTATTTGGGTCTTTGACAAATGATAGAGTTGATAAACTTGGCTTACATTTTTCTCTCTTCACTTGTCTACCCATCTACTGCAATTTGAAAAGGCGCAAGAAATAGATATCTATCCAATTTAAAATCAATACATCAGCTTTCATTTATCCTCAGAGACAGCATACTATTGTGGTGAAGAGTATTAACTTTGGAATCAAACAGTTTGGGGTATGAGTCCAAGTTGATTTTCCTTATGTGTAAAATTAGGTCAAGAATACTTACTCATACAACTGATGTGATGATTCAATGAGATGGGGCATAGAGCAGTAAGCACTGGGTTTTACAAAGACTGTTATGCATTTAACAATACCTGGACGGTATTATATTAACATTATTAATGTTTTATTATTATTGATTATAAGTAAAAATAAAATGGAATGGCAGGATTTTTTTTATATTAATAGGAAAAATTTAATACTGTAAATTATTCTAAGATTCATTGGACATGTTTAAATACTTGAAGAGAAGGATTGTTCTCTCATTAGAAATATGGTAAATAATAATTTCAAAATAACATCCTCAGGGAGAGATATATTCATGTGAATAAGTATTTTACTCTATGTAATTTTTACATCGTAATGAAATTCAGACCAGAATTAACATATAATGAAAAATTAGTTTTTATAAATAAGTTATTTTGTAGTAGAAAAAGTTGGCAGATTATGGGTATAGTATATTTAAGAAGTCTTTGGTGTTCTCAACCACTCCATTTGACATTTAGTTAATGGGACAGAGGGTTTCTACTTGACAGTGAGGTGAGAACATCACATTTTACTATGTTCTGCAGATTTCTTGCCAGCTTCCTTTATGTTAATTTAACTGGTTGCTTTTATAATTATCCTATGCCTGGCTAGATTTCAAACTACAAAGGGACCACTCAACTTTGTTAGTTCACATTGCTCTTGGCCTTTAAACAAACAGGATTTTAAAAATGAATATTGGCTCTAACATAATTTTTCCCTCATAAAGCAACCAAAGAAGAAAAAGAAAAACACTTTAGATGGAATTTAGGGTTTCAAAACCCTTTCCAAGTAGCAAGTAATTAAACTTGCCACGTCTTTTACTTCCCAGTCAGAGACTGAGGACTTCCACTACAGGGCAGAAGGAATAGTTTGTGTCAAATTTAAATTCTTGATGAAAACAACCAGAAAAGATGGATAAAACACAAACATAAATTCATGTTTAAAAAGAAATGGAGAAGCAATGAG
>NW_007798405.1:0-1299 GCF_000696425.1 Galeopterus variegatus | reverse complement strand
CTCTTTCGGTGTTTCTCTAATTTCTTGCAGGAACATGTGCAGGCTTTCACCAACCAAAAGGTTACCAAATTGTCCCGGCAAGGAGGATATTAGCCCCTCAGAAATAGTGACCCTTCCCCAGAAGAATACAGTCTCACCACAAGAAGCCAATACCCTGCCACCTAATTATTTTACCCACCAACATAAATCTTTATTTTTCTGTATTTTTGCCCATCTCCAGCAGGAAGTAGCTTCAGAAGAATGAGACCTTTCTCCCATTTTCCCTTCTCCTTGTATTTATTTATTTATTTATTTATTTATTTATTTATTTATTTATTTCCCCTTTTTTGTCTTTTTTCGTGACCGGCAACAGATCGCAACCCTCAGTGTCGTGCCTGTACCGGACCGGGACCGGCAACGGGATCGCAACCCTCGGTGTGAGCGGCTGGTCTATATGTGGGATCCGAACGCTCGGCGGGAGCGCTGCTGCGCTTCCCAAGCGGCGCACTGTAGCAGTGCGCCACTGGGCTGGCCCTTCTCCTTGTATTTAAAAGGTGGAAATGATTGATCTTTGATGTGCCTGGTGACATTTTGTACACAATAAGCACAAAATAGTTGCCAGTCCCTCCCTTTGTAAGAAAACTCGTGATTTCTGAGGAAACAGAAAACCTTTGGCCTCTGCAAGGGTGTACATCTCCACCCTGATCGCGCAGCTTCTCCTCCTTGATTGTATCAGCCAGCACTTGGCACCCTATATAAGCTCTCTCACCCCACATCTGGTGCTGTCCTCCATTTTGAGGGCAGCCCCAGGCTGCCCTCCACTTCGAAAGTAGCCTGGTAGATTCTTTTCCTTTAATAAAGCCTGATTGGCACCCGGCATCTTGGCTCACTTTCTTTCACTCAGAAATACTCTGTAATAAACTCTTTAACAATAATGAATAAAGTTAAAATGCTTTCATTAAATAAAATCACATTTTTTATTATAGAGATTATTTAAATTATTAATAACTTGAAAGTGCTTCCTATATTAATATTCAATCCACTTAACTTGTTTTTTGGTGTTTTAGATGGTCCATACAGAAGAGGACACTTTTGCTGACCCTTGGTTTACCTCAAAGCCATAGGCTTTAAAGGAATCAAGCCAAATTACACATTCCAAGTCAGTGGCCCTGAAACAGCTATAGCTATGCTATTGCCTGACACATCAATCAGGCACACATGTGATTGATTGCCCTGTTTCTGAGGCTTTGGAACTGATCACCAGAATGAAGGATTTTTCCGTCTACATTAAAGCACAAAGTCATTTTAAAGACCCATTTT
>NW_007798404.1:0-1299 GCF_000696425.1 Galeopterus variegatus | reverse complement strand
CAAATGAAATCCATTTGCTCTGGAAGCAGAAAATTGGCTGATCATTGAGATGGTTGGGGCTGATGCCAGCTAGCCACGTATTAAGGATCATGTACACAGCATTTCTATGTAAGTGATAAGTTGAACCAAATGACCTTTAAAGCTCTTTTAACTTTGTTTTTATTCCACAGAATTGTATGACATCTTTGCAGTTTGGTTTATATAAAGTAAATACCACTTTTGGCAATACTTTTCTAAATCATAAAGGGTCCGTTTGGTATTCTTGCACTATTTTGCTTTCTTTCTAACTTTTTAAATGTCTGATTTCTCTAATCCATTTACTATCTGAAGTGCTTTGGTAGAAGTGCTTCCAGAACTGTGAAGCCCTAGTGTGCCACCTCTGCTGCTGCCACCATCATGGACCCACCTCGGTGCCTACTTCCAACCTCTGGCAAGGACCTTTTTAAATGAGCCAAGGTGGCCACTTAACTTTAGATAAATTCAGTCTCATTTTAATCAGACTTTGTGGCAAAAAGCTTATGAAATATTAATTCATGGCCTGCTGCACTCTTTCTGTCCATGAGGGTGGGGGTTGGGAGGTTTCCCTGGCAGGGAGGATGTTTAGAGCATCAGTTTTCTTAAGTAAATATTATTATCCTTATCTGATGGCCACTAAACTGTTATGATAAAATTTATCTTTTTTGTTGTTTACTCTTCCTATAGCTTATCAGTGAGAGAATGGTGTTTTACGGGGGTAAATATGCTGCATTTGAGGTTTATGAGATTGAGTCAGAAAGTGGGATCTTTCTAACATAGGATCTTTTTATTCCCATCCTTTTTTCTCTGACTCACTTCCACTGTCCCAAAGTCAAGTTCTCAAAGCATCTTACATGTGTTAATGTATTTTTATTTTATTTGCAACTACTCTCAAGCCTCCAGTGTCTGTCCTAGTCAGTTAACCCTAAATACTGTTGTTGGGGTAATCTATCTAACACATGCCCCTAAACAGGTCACTCCCCAGCTCAAAACCTTCTGCCTCCTCTTTCAAGAGGTATGAAGTCCAGACCTCCAGCCAAACATGCCAGGACTTTCACAATCAGACCACAATTCACCATTCTGCCTTATCTGGGCTACTCCTTATCAAATTACAAGCTTCTCCAAATCCCACCCTGGCTATGCTTACTTTATTCTTCTTTTATCCTCATCTGTAAATCTGCTCCATATTGAAAGGGGTAGGATAATGAGCAGGGGGATGGTTAGGATGGAATTCTTGAAAAAGGAAAAAAATGAAGATCAGGGGATATTCAGGGAGCAATGGAA
>NW_007798403.1:0-1300 GCF_000696425.1 Galeopterus variegatus | reverse complement strand
TTGTTGTTGTTGTTGTTGCAGCTGGCCAGTAAGAGGTTCTGAACCCTTGACCTTGGTGTTGCAAGGTTGTGCTCTATCCAACTAGGCCAACCATCCAGCCACTGTCTTCCTTCCACTCTGATAGCTACTATAATCTATCATCTCATCCTCTCCAAATTTTCTTAATACTCCATTTTCCCACGGTTTTACTAATATTTTCAAGTTGTACTTTTAAAATGTACTTCTAGCCTAAAAATTCTTCTGTACCTCTGACCTTCCTACACTCTTAAATTAGCAATCAGCACTCTCTGGACTGTGCTCCTAACCTACTTAAGATTTTATTTCTATTTTCCTAAACTCAACTTTCGTCAGTGTAGCCAATTCTCTTTCCATACGTATTTACTGCATATTTGTCTTCTATGCCTTTGTCCATGTTTTTGCTTCACTTAGAATTTTCTGCCCGCATCTTTGAAATTATCAAATTCTATCTTTTAAGATTTATCTAAACTGCCAGCTTTCCTTGAGCACATTTTTAATCCAGCTGACCCATGTATATCCCTCCTTCCTATCGTGCTATTGTCTTTATTTCTCATTTGATCCTTAATTTGTTAGAATGCAAAAATGTACAAAAGCAAAATGCTTCAACTAATCTTTAAACTATTGAATGATAGGAAATATGTTTTACATTTTTTGGTGTTTTCTGAGATGACAAACAAGCACATTTGATTCTTGGCTAATATTTGTTTATTAGTTGATCAGTATTTTGAAAAATTACAGATGGCTTCTTCTCAAGAATGGAAAATTAGATAACACTTTTTCTACTGCTGTGTTTATTATGTGTTTATCTTTGTAACAAACAGAAAAAGAACAAGGAGAAAAAAAGTTTTTCATATTATATAATTAGTTATGTGCTGGTTAATTTAAAGACATATATAAACAGTAGAGTTGTGTCTTTATCTTTTCTCTCTTTATTTTTGAAAGGATGTTTTAAACATTTGCTCTCCAGGTTAGTGAGGATATTTTTTTTTTCTTACTTTGACCATCATTTGAGTGAGTGAGTCTGCCTCTATCTCACATAGATCCTAAATAGATAATATTGAGATGTTTCCTCACATGCCAAAATAATCATAAAAGATTTTAAGCTTTCATCATGATCTCTTTCTGTTTTTTTTTTTTTCTGACCGGAAAGGGGATCTCAACCCTCGGCATGGTGTCGTCCACACCTCGCTCAGCCAGTGAGTGTACCAGCCATCCCCATATAGGATCCAAACTCGTGGCATTGGCACTACCAGCGCCACACTCTCCCGGGTGCGCCATGGGG
>NW_007798402.1:0-1300 GCF_000696425.1 Galeopterus variegatus | reverse complement strand
CATATGTCCAAACTTACCAGATTGTATACATTTACTATGTGCAGTTCTTCGTATGCCAATTATACCTCAATAAAGCTAGCAAGAAATTAATCTTCTTTTCTGTGCTTTCATAGCAGCTAATTTATAGTACTTGCCTAATGTCTTAAAATAGAGTTGTCTTGCATGTGTATGCCTCCCCGCTAGATTCCCACTAACCAGGTTTTATTCATCCCCCAAAGTACTAAGTATGCATTGGTTAAGATCATATTGCTGAGATTGTCTGTTCTTCCTTTTCCTTCTGCCAACTCCTCACACTCACCAAGCTGCCAAGACCTCCTGAGAAGATTAGGTTTTATTCAAGGCCAAGACTATTCCTTGTGGCAATAGGAGGATTTTATTAAATGTGTAATAATACTAATAACTTATGCCCAATAGAACTTTGTGATTTATAAGGTGCTTTCACTACCATTATCCATTTTATCATTCATTTTGGGGGGCCAGGAATTGTCCCCATGTGTCAGGATGCCAAGGAGGAGGAGAGCTGCCATCCCTGCTGTTGAGAGTGGTTCTGAGATGATAATCAGACCCTCTGCTCCTCAGTCCTGCACTAAATGAAAAAAGACAAGGGAGTCAAACGGAGGTCAAGGTACCAACATTATTGCCTATAGAGCTTCTTGGTGAACAGAAGCTTCCTCCAGTGTCACCCTCTGCCCATCTCACCAATTACAGCCCTTGAAAACTGGCCAAGGAAAAAGTTTGTGGAACAAGTATTTACTCAGCCATCTACATGGGAAAAGGCACCCACCTCACACCCAAAAAACATGGTAACTCTACACAATCAAGAAGCTTTTCCATATCATTAAACAAAAAGAAGGAAAGAGGAAGGAAGAGGAAAAAGGAAGCAAGGAAGAAAGGAAGGGAGTTAGTTCTCCTTCCAAAGGGTGGGGGTAAGTAACGGGTAAAGAGTAAGGTTAAGGGCTGGCCCCGTGGCACACTCGGGAGAGTGCGGCGCTTGGGTGCACAGCAGCGCTCCCGCTGCGGGTTCAGATCCTATATAGGGATGGCCGGTGCGCTCACTGGCTGAGCACAGTGCAGGAGACACCAAGCCAAGGGTTGCGATCCCCTTACCGGTCACAAAAAAGACAAAAAAAAAAAAGAGTTAGGTTAAAAGTGTTCCTCAAATATTCTTTCCTCCTAAGAAATGGAGTGTAAGTCCCTTAGTGGAACATGAGCCCTAAAACATAGGTTCCCCCAAAATATGCCCTTGGAGACCTCTCAGTTTAATGAGGATTACATATCCCTTAGGGAAAAATGTGTAAAT
>NW_007798401.1:0-1300 GCF_000696425.1 Galeopterus variegatus | reverse complement strand
CAATCATTTGAAACAGATATTACAATTAGCAAAGACAAACAGATATTATAATTACTCTATATGTTAAAAAGTTAAGTAGAGAAAAATGAAGAGATATAAAGACCCGAATCAGAGACCAAGATGGCGACGGGTCTGGAGCGGCCGTGACAGGAGACAGCGCGATCCTGTGAGCCGTGCGCTGTGATACCAGAGTATTGATTGCATTTCCAAGAGCAACAAAAGGCAAATAATTCTTTCAACAACGATCCTACATCAACAAACAAGCGGCAGCAGGTTTGAGGTTTTGGGGCCGACACAGAGGAGGACTCCTGAGAGTGCCCAAGCCCGGCTGCGGGAACAAGCGATCAGCACAGTCATCAAAGGCCAGGAAAGCCAGCAAAGGACTGCGCAGAGGCGGACTGAAGCACGCCAGACTGCCCCAACTCTGCGACCTCTGTAAGTCACCCTCAGCCCAGCCCCACTTGTGGGGCAAAGCCTGACTGCTCCCTGCCCGCCTGGCCCCCACCCACCACACCAGGCTAGGTGCCCACATCAAAGCTGCCTCCATTTTCTTGGGTGGGAGTGGAAAAGGCCGGCTAAGGGAGGGCAGGACAGCCATCTCTGTTTGGAGTGACTCCTCACTGAGACGTGCTATTTGCTCACCTCGAAACGGGGCACCCCGGGGCCTGTGGACTGGCCTACAATCCCACTCTCCCCGTGGATCTCTGAGGGGCTGGTAGTGTGGGGATTCCCCGGCCAGCGTCGGGGGGGCAGGGAAGAGGAGCCCGCCCAGATCGTCTCTCCGCCACACCCTGGGCGTAGGCCCCAGATAAACTCCCTCTTCCCAAGAGGCAGATTCCATCTCTGGGGACCTCAGTTTGGAAGAGCCCCTAACTGATTTCTGGTGTGCAGAGAGGTGCGCGGAGACACCTCAAGCTACATTGAAGTTTACTAGTCAGCCCTCCAAAAGGGCTGACCCATGCCAGGGAGAGTCAAAGAGGAATTGTGTGCTGAGGGACCCTCCCGCGAGGAGTTCACTCCCAGCAGTCGGAGAGTCAGGACACCTGCTGGGCAGGACGGGGCAGGGCACAACTTTGATGACTCAACTGAAAGTCAAGGTTTGTAGAAGACACGCCCCAGCCCTGTCCTGAGCACACAGAGTGGGGAGGGGCCCGGCTAAAAGAGGCGGAATCTCAGAAATAAATAATGAAAGAAAGATCAGGCACACAGTCGGCAGGAACGATCTGCAAGGCTCAATATCCCCATCTATTGAATCGGAGGTCCAAGATTTGAGAGAAAACTCTTGCCAAAATGAACAAAC
>NW_007798400.1:0-1300 GCF_000696425.1 Galeopterus variegatus | reverse complement strand
TCAACCCTTCCTCCCTCCCTCTGCTCCAGCCACCCTGGCCTCTCTCCTCTCCACATCACCTTCGTACTTTTCCTCCTCCAGGTCCCAGAGCCTTGCACCCTTTTATGTCATGACATCTCAGGCCAAATGCTGTTCTCCCAGTGAGGCCTTTCCTGCCTGCCTTATGCAAGGTCAACTTGCTGAGTATTTCCCATCACATCATGCTCTCATTCTCTCATTTGTTGTCTTGTTTTCTGCCTGCCTGACAACCAACGCAGGAACTTATGTTGTTCCATGCTCTGTCCCCAGAACCAGCATGATGCCTGGCACATAGCAGGCACCCAGTAGACAGCGGGAGGCAGTAGGCTATAGTTGATAAGAGCCCAGGCTCTGGAGTCACATGGGGCTGGCTTTGCATACCAGCTTTGCTGCTTGTGAGCTATGTGACCTCAGGACAAGTGACCTAGAGTTTCTGTTCCTCATTGTCATTTGCAAAGTCAGAATTTTTTTTTTTTTTTGTGGCTGGCTGGTATGGGGATCCAAACCCTTGGTGTTATAATACCGTGCTCTAATCAGCTGAGCCAATTGGTCAGCCTGCAAAGTGGGAATTCTAAGTGCCTATATATTAGTTATGTGGGATATACAGGTTCAGTTGCTGGACTGAAGGCTCCAAACAACAGTGGCTTAAAGAAGACAGTTCATTCTTCTTTCTTGAAAGTCCAGGACATGTGAGGATGTTGCTCTTTGAAATTTCTAGGGTTCCAGATTCATATGTCCTTTTTTCCATCCTTAAAATGTCTCTGTCTTCATGGACTTAGATGACTCATTGCCAAATCCTCATTCCTGCCAATGGGAAGGAAGAAAAGGGAAGAAAAGCCATGACCCGAAAGTTGTACATTGTATTAATTTGATAGGGCTGCCATAATAAAGTACCATAAACTGGGCAGCTTAGCTAACAGAAACTACTAGTCTCACAGTTCTGGAGGCTGGAAGTCCAAGATCAAGGTGTCAGCAGGGCTGGCTCTTTCCGAGGGCTGATTCAGGCCTCTCTCCTAGTTTCTGGTGGTTTTCTGGCAACCTTTGATTTTGCTTGGCTTGTAGAGGCATCACCCAGATCTGTGCCTTCATCATCACATGGCTTCTCCCTTTCTGTAGGTCTGTGTTCCTATTTCCCCTTTTTATAAGGACACCAGTCACACTGTATTAGGGCCTACCCTGATGACCTCATTTTAACCAGATTACCTCTGTAAAGACCCTGTCTCCAAATAAGGTCACCTAGAAGGTACTGGATGTTAGAATTCCAACATATCTTTTTTTTTTT
>NW_007798399.1:0-1300 GCF_000696425.1 Galeopterus variegatus | reverse complement strand
TTCAGTAAGATGTGTCCAAACAATCTAAATTATTAAAGAGAACTGCAAAGTCTGCATATGAAAAGTTGCACATGAACCTCGAAAATGCTTTTGTTGCGTTATTTAGAATAGTTACAAATGTCAGGTTACTTCTAGTGGTACTTCTCTTAAGAATGGCATTTGCAAAATAATATTTTTCAAAGTTCATGTGACTGTCACTGTGAAATGATAGGCAAACTTCCTTTTACAAAAAGTTATGTGTTCCCTTAACAAACATACTGTAGCCATATTAGTATAACTGTTATTATTGTCATTCTTACATAATAGTATATTCCTAAGATGTCTTAAATACATATTTCAGATTTTCATGAGCAGTACGACTGTCCTTTAAGGAAAATACTTTAATTAAAATTCTTTGACCAATTATCAAAAGTCATTCCAAGTGTTCCTGGAGTATCCCATTAAACATTTGTAAATGTCACTTGTTCAAAGTATTTTAATTTTGTTTTCATAGCAAAATATGCTCGAGGCATATTTAATACATTATACTTTTCTTATTCTACCATTAATAGACAAATTATTTTTAAATGATTCAGATTATCCCAGCTTTATTATTTTGTAGTTTATACTGGAATTTTAAAATTTCAGAAAATGTATGTTAGAGAATCATATACTTACCAAAATTTTAGTTTTGAAAATAATGTTGAGGAACAAAAAACCTGCATAATAAAATAAATTTATATTTGGGGGGGACTAGAATAGTGAAATTATGTTAAATAAATGGGTAAGTTCAAACAGGCAGAAAATAATGGTGTTGGGTTAAAATATTCATTACTGAAGGATATGTTAAAATAGACAAAAAACTATAATTTGCAAGAACTACTATTTCCAGCATGCATGAAAATTAAGTGCATTTAGAAGTGATAATACACATGATGTTAAATATTGTAAATTTATTTTCTTAAAAATAAAAAAAATATTGATACAATTATTAATCCCATGCAGTTATAAGAAATAATACAGAAATCCAATTTCCCCTTTACCCATTTCCCCTCAGTGGTAACATCTTGCAAAACTATACTACAATGTCATAACCAACATATTGACAGTGATACAGTCAAGACAAAGAGCATTCCCACCACCACGAAGATCTCTCGTGTTGCCCTTTTATTGCCACACACTCCTCTCTCACCAAGAACCAGCCCAAACCACCCCCCAACCTTCTTAACATGGGCACCCACTTATCTATTCTCCATTTCTGTAATTCTGTCATTTCAAAATGTTGTATAAATATGATTATTCTGTATGTAACTTTCTGGGA
>NW_007798398.1:0-1300 GCF_000696425.1 Galeopterus variegatus | reverse complement strand
ATAGCAGAGGAGGGAGTTCTGGAGGCAGGAACAAAGGAGAGGGCACATGCACCCTCTAAATAGAGTTTTTAATTGCTTGTTCATGTTGCACAGTGCTGTTTATTTTTCACACACTAGGCAGGCGAGTCCAGTACCTCTGCAGGGCCTGAATCGCGGGAGGTGGCTTACTAATGGCTTCTGCAATGTTAAAATGGACTTCATTTCACTTGCAAGACAGCTAACTAAGCAACTCCTTCCGTGGGTGATATGCAACCTCTCCCCCTCCTCCCCAGTTTATGGCTTCATTCTCTCAGTACCATAAACTCATAAACGGCCATACTCAAAGCTCACGCTGACACCATAAGATGTGAAGTGGCCACTTTAGCGTCCCCATAGTCTGACAGGCTACTCAGCTGTACACTGTGGCCTCACTGCAGTGACTTTGTCCTCATCCCCTATTGTGTTTCTACACAACAGCTCTGCAGAAACGCTAATTGATCTGGAGAGAGCTGCCACACAGATACACAACAGCTTGTAGTTGCTCTCTCACTAGGGATTCCTCGGGGAAGGGAAGAGGTAAGGTGATTAACGACGCCCACAAGGAAGGTTTTATCTCAAATGAGATGCTTATGTAAGACAATCTGGCTTTTGCAATGCTCCTTCTCTGCCTGTGTTTTATTAGAGGTCAGAAGAAAAGTGCATTTGGAGGTGAGTTTTCCCCTAGTGCTTTGATTTGTTTTACGGTTCTGTTCTCTAGCCACGTGTCCCAGGTGCAGAGGACAGGGGAGAGTGCTAGACGTGGAGGCAGGGGGTCTGAATTTCAACCTCGGTTTTGCAAGCCTGGGCATGATGGTTGACATCTCAGAGCTTCAATGTTTTCCTCTGAAAAACGAGATAATGGGCTGGGCCGTGCCTTTCCCTGTGCACTACACCAGTTCTGTCTAAATTCCTCATTTTGCTCTTTTAGCATTCACCTCTATTAGAAAAAAACTTGAGCCATGTACTCAAATATGTATATATAATTTTGTGTGTCTTATACATATTGTGAGAAACACCCTCACCTGTCCAAGGCCAAAGGATGGACATGGAGACACGAGGTACAGCGAAGAGAGTCTTTAATTATGGCCTTGCAAGTTTCGAGTGTCTGACGGGCAGGCACATGGAAAAGGGCTGTAGCAAGCAATCTATTTCCTAGTGCACAAGTCCTTGACCCATCTTCTCATGGGTCAGGGTGCACAATCTTGCCAGATGACGTCTAAAAGTACCCCAATTTACTACCCCCTTGCAGGAAATTTCTTTGTCTGAGGGCTCAGGACAAGCC
>NW_007798397.1:0-1300 GCF_000696425.1 Galeopterus variegatus | reverse complement strand
GCGGGAGTGCCGCCGCGCTCCCAAGCGGCGCACTCTCCAGTGCGCCACTGGGCCGGCCCCCCTTTGACTTCTCACACCTAGTACATTGGTTTGTAAACCGTGTTCCTTAAGGGTTTTCTACTTACTTTTTTCTGGGGTCCAGCTGTCCTGGTTTTAGGGTTAGAGTAACTCTAATTTTATTTGTGGTATATATTGATCTGTAGTCATGGTTTCACTGCTAAAAGCTTTTGAAATCCACTGACGCAGTGTAATTCCCAACACATTCAGCAAGTCATTTCATAAATGTTTGCTGAAGGAATGAATATAGAATAAAACTGCCAGAAATTATCTCAACATGAAGAATAATAAAGCGCTCAGCTCACATTTTCTTGAATATTCAACCTGTAATAATTTGTCCCCAGCAGCATTAACTTTTATTTATGTCTCCTTGCAAAACTAATTTAGATACGATTTAAAAATTAAAATGTATATTTAAAAATATTTTTCGAATGCAGCCTCATGGCTTTTGTGCTGTTGTGGCATTACTTTTATTGTTTTCTTGATATTATTAAGTAGTCAGTCAATACAAGTGCTAGATATAGCAGTAAGCACTAATTAAATTGCCAGCCATAATATAATTACTTTATTATTACTAGCAAACTAAAAGATGATGATCTAACATTATCCATATCTTACTAAAATGTTTCTTGCTAAAAATATTCTACGTCTTCAAGATATCTAGTGATATTTGATCTGGACAGGGTTGAATTTGTATTTGATGACTTTTGAAAAGATTATACAATTACACTTCATTGGCATATATAATTAATGCAAATAAACTCATTTGTTTCGAAAGAATTAGGAATGGCCATAATGAAGTAAAACTTCAAGTTTATTTTACTTATTTTATTTAATATAAAACAAATGGTAATAATATAAATATTATGGCCATGAATGGATCGAAAGGAGATATGTAGTTAAACACAGGAGTGATTTCTGTTATTTGTGACTGGAAGAGTTCATATTCTTCAGGATTTTTTCCACCACAGTAATTTCCAAGAAAATGTTTTGATTCTCTTCAGGTCCTATCTTCTCCTCTTCCTAAGGAAAAAAGAGAAGATGGAAAGTGGTGGTGATGATGGTGGGGATTTGAGGTACAGGTTCAGAATACACAGAAATCAGAATGAAGGTAGACGGCATGGTCATCACAAGGAGGGAGAAAGCGATGTGTGTCTGTTATCAGAGCTAGATTGCACTGGAAACAGCCAGGAAATTTGAAAATCACTGGGAAGCATTTGCCCCATGTTGGGAAAAAACACTG
>NW_007798396.1:0-1300 GCF_000696425.1 Galeopterus variegatus | reverse complement strand
GGGGCAAATCACTTCTGGTTGAGAATACCTGTCTTAGACTAATAAGAAAATATCTGACTCTACTTCCAGATCTTCTCTCCCTGATTTGTAACTCCGGAGAGTCTAAGTTCCAATATTGGATTACAGTTCTTGGCTATCGTACATCCTGTTTGCAGAGCACAACAGTAACCTCAAACTGGCATTCAAACCTTGGCTTGCCACTTACTAGCTGTGTGGTCCCTATGTTTCAATATCCTTACCTGTAAAATGGGAATAATAAGGTTGTTTGTGAGATGTAATTGACATAATGTTTCTAAGGCACTTACCACAGTGTCTGGCATGTAGTAAGTGCTCTATAAATTCTAGTGAGTTTGATGTAGGGTTTTTTTTTTTTTTAGATTTTATTTTTCCATCCCGAGTCATGGCTAGAGTAAGAAAAGAGGGGTGGCACTTGGTACTCATTTGAGGTGGAGGAAGAGGCAGGGATATGTGGCATAACACTCAGAAGATACCCTAAGAGGAGTTCAATCTTGATGCTCAGAAAAGTCTCGGTGTTCTGTAGACACTTGACTCATCGTTGGAAAGACTCATTCTCCATCTCTTTTCTTTCTCCTGGAAACAAATGGAACTGAATGGGAGAGGAAAACCCAAGAACAAGAGCCCAGAGGGGAGGGGATAAAGGGGCTTAAGGAGACTGGCTGGCCATAGGGTATAAAGAAGAGGGAAAATCCTAATGGAAAAAGATTTTCCCTCCCACCAGTGAGCACAGTGGCCTGTTGAGGAGTCAAGATGTGGGTGAGGGTTTTTGAAATGTATAAGAGTGGAGGAGCCATCCCCAAACTCCATGTTCTTGTGGAACCTTTTGTGAGCTGGAAAACAAGTTGAAAGAACAAACCTTGTTCAGCATCATGAAACCCTTGCTCTAGCGAAGGCAAATAAAAATCATTCATTTATGGTGTGCTCTAGAAATAAATTCAGCACTCAGACAATAGTTACTCCTGGCTTAGAAGAAATACCCCATGGTTCCAAGGGTGCTGGGTAATGATTTTGATGCATCCAAATGTAATTATGATGCAATTTGTTAGCCCAAAGGCAGATTGTGGTTAGTCAAAACGTGACCCTTGTAAACAATTCATTCATTGAAAATTATTGCTCACAGAGGAAATCTACTTAGAAATAATTCAGAATAGAATTTAGAGTTAGAAAGCTCTGGGGCCGAGCCCATGGCGCACTCAGGAGAGTGCGGCGCTGGGAGCCGCGGGTTCGGATCCTGTATAGGGATGACTGGTGCGCTCACAGCACTCACTGGCTGAGCGCGGTG
>NW_007798395.1:0-1300 GCF_000696425.1 Galeopterus variegatus | reverse complement strand
TATTTGTGGGTACAGAGTTGAATATCAATACCTATGTACAATGTGTGATGATCAAGTCAAGGTAATAAGCATATTCATCATTACAAAACATAATCATTACTTCGTGTTGAGGATATTCAATCTCCTCTCTTCTACTCATCTGATAACCTGCAGTATTGTTAATTATAGTAGCCTAGCTTGGCTGTACATCAGTAGAACTAATTTTTCCTAACAAGCTGTTTTGTGTCCATTAACCTATTTCTTGGTATACCTCCTCCACCTCACCCTTTCCCAGCTCTAGAAACCACAGTTTCGTTCTCTTCTTGCCTCACCCTTTCCCAGCTCTAGAAACCACAGTTTTGTTCTCTTCTTCTGGAAGTTCAATGTAATTTTATGATTGTTTGTTTGTTTGTTTCTTGCTTTCTCTCTTGTTTATTTTTTTGCTCCCACTTTTGAGAGAGGACATGCAGTATTTCTCTCTCTGTGCTGGCTTATTTCACTTAACATAATTTTCTCCCAAGCTTATGCATGCTGTTGCAAATGACAGAATTTCATTCCTTTTTGCAGCTGAGTAGTATTCCATTGTGCATATATACCACGTTTTCCATATCTGGTTGTCTGTCAATGGACATTTAGGTTGGTTCCAACTCTTGGCTATTGTAAATAGAGCTGTGATAAACGTGGGAGAGCAGGTATTCCTTGGACACAATGATTTCCATTCCGTTGGGTATATAAGGAGTAATGGGATTGCTGGATTGTATGACAGTTCTATCTATAGTTGTTTGAGGAAACTCCATACTGTTTTCCATAATGTCTGCACTAATTGACAGTCCCACCAACAGCATATTATGTTTCCCCTTTCTCTGCATCCTTGCCAGCATTTGTTATTTTCTGACTTTTTGATAATACCTAGTCTAAATTGGGTGAGATGATATCTCAATGTGGTTTTGATTTGCATTTCCCTGATGATTAGTGAGGTTGAGCATTTTTTCATGTACCTGTTGGCCATTTGTATACCTTCACTCGAGAAATGTCTCTTCAGCTCCTTTGCCTATTTTTTAAATTGGATTATTTGTTTTTTTACTATTAAGTTGTTTGAGTTCCTTGTATATTGTGGATATTAATCCCTTGTCAGAGGCATAGTTTGTGAATATTTTCTCCTATTCTGTTGGTTGTCTTTTTGCTCTGTTATTTGTTTCTTTTGCTCTGCAGAAGCTTTTTTGTTTGATACAGTTCCATTTGTTTGTTTTTGCTTTTATTGCCTGTGCTTTTGAGGTCTTATTCATAAAGTCTCTGCCCAGTCCTACATCCTGAAGTGTTT
>NW_007798394.1:0-1300 GCF_000696425.1 Galeopterus variegatus | reverse complement strand
CCACATACAGACCGGCCGCTCACTGGCTGAGCGAGGGGCGGGAGCAACACTGAGGGTTGCGGTCCTGTGGCCAGTCCCGGCCTGGTACGGGTGCGACACTGAGGGTTGCGATCCGTTGCCGGTCACGAAAAAAGACAAAAAAAAAAAAAAAATTGTGTGGAACTACAAAAGACCCTGCATAGCTAAGGTAATCTTGAACAAAAATAACAAAGTTGAAGGCATCACACTACATGACTTCAAAATATACAATAAAGTTATAGTAACCAAAACAGCATGGTACCATCATAAAAGTAGGCAATATAGATCAATGAAACAAAATAAAGAGACCACAAATAAACCCATGCCTACTGATTTTTGACAAATGTGCCAAGAACATACAGTGGGGAAAGGACAACCTCTTCAATAAATGGTCCTGGAAGAACTGGGTATCCACATGCAGAAGATTGAAACTAGACCCCTATATCTCACCATACACAAAAATCAACTCAAAATGAATTGAAGACCTAAATTTAAGACTCAAAACTATTAAAGTACTAGAAGAAAACATAGGAAAAACACTACAGAAAATGGGAATGGTTAGTGCTTTTTTTGACAAGACTATAAAAGGTATAGACATCTAAAGCAAAAATAGAAAAAATGGGACTACATTAAACTAAACAACCTTTGAAAGGGACAAAATCAACAAAGTGAACAGACAACCTGTGGAATAGCAGAAAGTGTTCACAAACTATACATCAGAAAAGGGCTAACATCCAGAATATATAAGGAACTGAAACAACTCAACAACAAAAAACCCGAAATAACCCAGTTAAAAAATGGGCAAAGGACCTGAACAAATATTTCTCAATAGAAGTCATACAAATGGCCAATAAGCACATGAAAAATGCTCAAAATCACTAACTCAATAGAAGTCATACAAATGGCCAACAAGTACATAAAAAATGCTCAAAATCACTAGTCATTAGGTAAATTGAAATTAAAACCATACTGAGATATTATCCCTCCCCTGTTAGGATGGCTATTATCAACAAGACACAAAATAACAAATGCTGGCAAGGATGTGGAGAAAAAGAAACTCTCCTACATTGTTGGTGGTAATGTAAATTGGTACAACCTTTGTGGAAAATAGTATGGAGATTCCTCAGCGAAATAAAAATAGACGTATCTTGTGAGCCAGATATCTCATGACTAGGTATATAACCAAAGGAAATGAAATCAATATATCAAACAGACACCTGAACTCCCATGTTCATTGCAGCACTATTCACAATAGCCAAGAGATGGAATCAACCTAAATGTC
>NW_007798393.1:0-1300 GCF_000696425.1 Galeopterus variegatus | reverse complement strand
TGCTGAAATTTGATTGGAGAAATAGGAAAAATTATACAACCCAATTTCTACCCAGCCAATCCTTGGTATAATGGGAAAGGTTCTAGATGACATCTGGGACCCAGTCCTGACTTTGACCAGGGTTTTGGTTTCCTCGTCACTAAAATGAGGGGGTCCTGCAGGCGGCTTCCTGATCCCGTTCACCTCTCACGTCCTGTGAGGGTGCTCGAGGGGTTCACAAATCCCTAATAACATTATTTTTCAATGTAGTATTACATTTTAATACAGTACCAAAAGTAAATAAAGCATCCAGAAGCCAGCTAAAGTGAAAGCTGGAAATATTCTAAAATAATCTTTTCAGAGACACTACTGAAAGATGTTTTTTAGGCAAAATCCTAATCAACAAAGAGGTGGAAAAAAATGACTGTATTTTAAAAACTAAAGAAAACAACTGCAAGAGAGGAGTAATATCAGCTCTTTTTATTCTAGTGTTTGGCTTTGTTTCTAAGAACTATTAGATGTGGGAAAAAAGGGGCAGAGGAGGGAGGAGGCGGAAGGGGAGCAAGAGAGAAATAAAGTACAACTTGTGTGTTATGTGTGCTGGTTATTTTAAGGAAATTTATTCTGACCAATTTTATGCAAAGAATGAATCAACAAACACCCAGAAGCAATCTGCCCCAAGATGTTTTTTTATTCCCAATATATATCTAATCAAGATAATCAGGTTGTGTCAAAAAAGTTCCCAGTAAACAGCTGTCTCTGTCTTCTCCAGTGTTATTGTTAAATATTAGCCACTCTGATTTTGCACAGTCCCCTTGCTTGGTAATGTTAACTAAGAAAATATTAGTACTGCACCCTTTTCTCCTGGAAAAATGAAGGGGAACAAATGGGAAAAGATGTATCAAATGTTTTGCAGCCCTATTATAAATATTTTATGAATGAATCAGAGAAATTGAAGATGAAAAAAGCCCACTAGCTCAGCGGGCACCCTGATGTCTACTGGTGCATACTTTCAAGTGGTTTGTCTGGTCTAGTCTTTAGTGATTCAGATTATACGGAATTTACCATTTCCCTCAAAGCCACTTTCCTAGTGGAGACTATCTAGCTGCTAGGAAAATTTGTCAAATTCCCCTTGCTTTGTTTAATTGTCTCATTTGTCTCATTTGATTGTGCTGATTTAATTGCGTATCTTTAGATTCTTTATTGATTTCTATGTGTTTTTTCTATTTCTTTCTTTTCTTTTCATTCAGCCTTTCTGTCTTTAGTTGTTGACAGGCAGAAAGCAAAAAAAAAAAACCCTGCCCCTCCACCCCCCCCCCCC
>NW_007798392.1:0-1300 GCF_000696425.1 Galeopterus variegatus | reverse complement strand
CCAGGAGGATAAAAATTCCTCACAGGTCTCTGTGCACTTTCATGTGGAGCCTGCCAAGCCCTGGCCAGCATTCCTCTGCCTGTCCTGTCTGTTGGGGGCTGGTGGAGGGGGTCATTAGCCCCTCTTATTGCTGTGTGAAGTGTGAGGGTAGATACCTGTACCTGAGCTCCCAGCTGGGACCTGCAGGAAGCGGGTAGCCCAGTGGAGGGGCTTTGAGGCTGAGGACATGGGCAGGAAGGCAATCTGAGTAGGTGTTCAGGGCTGCCTACTTGCCCCCAGCCCCAGCCTCCAGTGATGCCTGTGATGGGGACTGGTCAGGTACCAGGGAGGACCAGATCTGATCATTTCCCCTACTCACATCCCCATCCTGAGGTCCCCTGGAGACAGGGTTCCATGTGGATACCAGGGGACATGCAGTGCTGCCCCAGAGCATGTAAACCTCAGCTCTGTCCCTGCCCCTCCATAGCTGCTATATGGGGGTGGGGTAGGGGAGGGGCAGGACCCAGAGAGATGGCCAACCCAGTGAGAGCTGGGGAGCCAGGTGAGGTGCAGGAGAAAGCTGGATGGGTAAGGAAGTAAGGCAGGCTTTGTGGAAGAAGATAGGAAAGATCAGGGCCTGGAATGGGGAGGATCAGGGCTGGGTGCAGGGGATACAGAGGCCGGCTTTTTTAACGCTCTGCCTCGATGCATGTGTGCTTTTCTGCATCCATCCATCCATCCATCCATCCATCCATCAGCCAATTGTATATTTGCTTATCTGAACATGGCCTACAGATGCCCTTTTTCCCATCAGCTGGAGCTATCCCAGCACAAAATAGGCTAAACTGACAGGTAGTGAGCTTTCCGTCACTGCGGTTTTGTGAGCAGCTGTCGCCATTGCAGGATGGACCCCTGCACAGGCTGGAGGCTCCCTTAAGTTTCCTCCAAGCTGTCCTTCCTATTGTGAGGTGCTGTGAGGTTCTTCACCCCCAGTTCTGCCCTCCAAGGGCCTGGAGCTCACGGCTTTCCTCCCCAGGCCACCTGCTTCACCCATCTCACTGTCCCCTTTCCTGCCATCTTCAACTTGCCCCTCCTCCCTACCTGTGCCTAACCCCACCAGGCCCACATGGACTTTTATATCCTCCTCTTCCCCAGCCTCCCTACCTCCAGTCTGGCCTCTGCTGCAGCCAGAGCTATCTCTGAAGGACCTTGCCGTGTGGACTTCCCTTGCTCAGAAGCCTCCCATGGCTCCCCATTGCCTGCAGAAAAACATCCAAACTCCTCCCTCTACCTTTCAAGGCCCTCTACAAGTGGGCCCCAG
>NW_007798391.1:0-1300 GCF_000696425.1 Galeopterus variegatus | reverse complement strand
CCATAATAGGATTTCCCACCCTCTCAACAGTCACAGTGGGGGCTAAGTTTCTAATACATAAGACTTGGGAGACAATTCAAGCTTCAATAGTTTTGGGGGGATATAATTCAATCCACTATATTCTGCCCCTGGCCCCCCAAAACTCATGTCCTTTTCACAAACAAATACTGTCAGTCTACCCACAAAGTCTTGTTTCAATTTTAAAGTCTGAAGTTCAAAATCCCATCTGTGAAATCAATATTAGTTATTTACTTCCAAGAAACAATGGGACAAACATAGGGAACATATTCCCATTCAAAAAGGGAGAAATAGGTCAAAAGAAAGGGGTAACGGGTCCTAAACAAGTCCAAAACCCAGTAGGACAGGCATTAAATCTCAAAGCTGGTGAATTTTGTAGCTTGACTCCATGTTTGAAGTCCTCTGCACATTGGTGCGGGGGTTGGGTCCCCAAGTCCTTGGGCAGCTCCGCTCCTAGGATTTTCCTCGTCTCAGGCAATGCTTTAGCTCTCCAAGGCTGGTGCTGTATGCTGGTAGCTCCACAATTCTGGGGTCTCCATGGTGGTCCCGCTCTCATAGGTCCACTAGGCATGGCACTGATGGGGTTTCTCTGCTGCAACTCTGACCCTATGCTTCTACTTGACATTGCTCTAGTGAAGGCTCTACATGGTGAATGTGCCCCTGAGACATATCTCTTTCTGGGTCCCCAGACTTTTCCCTACATCTTTTGAAATCACGGTGGAGGCTCCTAAGCCTTCTGAGTTCTGGCATTCTGTGAGCCTGCAGACCTAAAACCACGTGGACCCCGCCAAGACTTCTGACTTGTGTTTTCCAAAGCTGCAGGTCCAGCCACACATGTGGCCAATTTAACCACAGCTGGAGCAGCCAAAGCAGCTGGGGTGCTGGTGCTGGAAGCAGCTTCTCAAGGTTCCCTGGGCAGCGAGCCCATGGAGGGTGCCCCGGGCCTGTTCCCTAAGACCATTCTGTCTCCCTGGGCCTTTGTGCCTGAAATGGAAGTGTTGGCCCCAGAGGCTTCTGCAATGCCTTCAGGCCCTTTTCTCCTTCTCTTGATAAGCCCTTTCTTTTGTACTAATCTTCTTAGCTAATGGTTGCTGGGCTGCACCACTGCATGCTGTCTGCTTCTCTACCACATGGCCAGGCTGCAAATTCTCTAAATCTTTACACTCTGCTTCCCTTTTAAATTCTGGCTTTACGTCATGCCTTTGCTGCCATAACTCAGCTTAGACTGTTGCAAGTAGCCATGCAGCTTCCTTAATGCTTTGCTGCTTAGAAATTTCTTCTG
>NW_007798390.1:0-1300 GCF_000696425.1 Galeopterus variegatus | reverse complement strand
CATAATCAAGTCTTATTCACAATGAATGTCCACCTTTGTTTTTTTACCAGGTGGTTGCTTTGCAGTGTAAAAAATGTTAAAGATTTGGCTTGAGTGGTGCCCAAACTTAAACACACAGAGCCCTGAATTTGATCCTGAACCTTCAAAAGCAGGAATTTTTCCACCTTGGTTGTCACCCCCCAGTCTGCTCCAGTACTGTACACCTGCCTTCCCCCCAGTGACCTGCCAACTTCAGGCTCACCCTGGTGAGCAGTTAGCCCATGGAAGTCAGACCTTGCGTACATATGGAGCTCTCCACACGCAGCAAGTGGGCTCTGGAGCTGGTTTGCTGCCCTAAGTCTGTGGTATGGGATACTGGTGGCTGAACCGAGTCCCAAATGCCACATGAGTGAGTAAAGAGCTCAGTGTCTCAGCTCAGGCTGCATCAGGAGTATGTTTGTCTCTTCTACCTTGTTATGGGTTTCACTTCAGTCAGCTGAGACCCTCTATTCCCAAAGATGAGTCTTTGAGCCAACGCAGATAAACTCCCTGCATTTGACAGTTACCTGATTCTGAGAACCGTGGCTTCCCCAATGCCCCAGACACCCCCCAAAGAGGACCCCTTTCTGGACTAAACCCCTGGCCTTGTAATTCAGGCTCCTTGAATTACACGCACCTCCTGGCCTCTCACACTCCCCCTCTGGCCCACTGGCCTTCTCCCTCGTTCCACGGGGACCTGCTCAACTTGGTCCCACTTTGGGCCCACTGCACTAGCCGTGTCCTCTGATCAGTGTCCTCGTGCCCGTAGCTTACCTGGCTTGCTGCTTCTTATCCTTTGGATCTCAGCTTATGTCTTAGTCCGTTTGGGCTGCTGTAACAAAAATACCATAGACTGGGTGGCTTTTAAACAGCAGACGTTTATTTCTCACCGCTCTGGAGGCTGGGTAGTCCAAAGTTCTGGAGGCTGGGAAGTCTGAGATGAAGGTGCCGGCAGACTTGGGTTCTGGTGAAGACTCCCTTCCTGGTTTACAGACGGTTGTCTTCTCACTGAGTCCTCACACGGTCGGAGGGGTGAGGCAGCTCTCTGGAGCCTCTCATAGAAGGGCACTGATCCCATTCATGACGGCTCCACCCTCATGACCTAATCACCTCCCAAAAGCCCCCCTCTTAACACCCTCACATTGGGGGTTGGGATTTTAACATATGAATCTTTGGAGGACATAAGCAGGTCTACTACAGTATATATGTCACTTTTTCAGAAAGACCTTCTCTGATGATCCCAGTTGCTTTCCTATCACTCTTTTAAAAAATCTTTACATAG
>NW_007798389.1:0-1300 GCF_000696425.1 Galeopterus variegatus | reverse complement strand
CTAAAAATTTTGAAGGAATGAGGATATATAATTGTGTTATGTTCTTCATTAATCAATCATCGAGTATTTATTAAATGCTCATGAATCTGGCAGATCTAAAAACAGTAACTGAGAAATGCTGTAAAGGTGTGCCTTGAGAATTAGAACTCAGGGCCACGTTTGCCCTGTATATTTTTTTAAATGTTAAAGAAATAAAAAATGATAAGTTAGGATATAGGAAGACTAAGAGATCTTAGAAAAGATGTGAGAGACAAGATGAAATAAGTATTCAAAGCTAACTTTAGCACCGGCATTTCTGTCTCTATTTTTATATTTATTCATTCTTAAAATTGCTTGCATGTTGTGAGTCCCTCATTGCCCGAGGTGATCAGATACCGTGTTTTTCAGCGTCATCCTGGGGTTTTTTTTTCTTTCATAGATGTCTCCCCATTCAGCCTATTATCCTGAAAAATCCATCCAGAGAAGCTATGTTTATCTCTCTCTCTCTGTGTGTTCATTTGTTCTCTCTCTTTTTTTTTCTCTCATTTTGTAAATCTGGACACCATAGGAAAGACAGCAGTCATCACTTTAGAGAAAAGTCTATTTTAAGTGCTAACAGCTTGGAGAAAGGTTAAGAGACTTTACTCCTTCATCTCCTTTTCTTTAACAATGCTAGCTGGCAGGTAGTCAGCAGGAAAGTAGAAATGAAGCTTTCAGAAAGAAAACATTCTCAGTAGAAAGTAGTGGCCCATTATGATGTTGAACAAAAGTAGAATCATTTTCTAGGAAAGCATGTTATTCCAATTTGACTTTACTCAAAAAAAAAAAAAAGAAGAATAAGAAGAAAAGAAGAGAAAAAAGAATAAAAGAAAGAAAAATAAAAAGAAATTTTAAAATTAAAGAAAATCTAATGCGACAAAATGATGCTATTTTTTTCTGATTTCCAATAATTAGTTATTGTTGACACCTATTTTTGTTCATGAATTGAATACCAAGGCACTTAATGTTAATTTTAATAAGTGACTTATAGTTTCTGTGTTTTGAGGTGGGGGCATGTTCTTATGTTATTAATAAGATGTTAAGGGAGAGAAACAGAGTGTTTCTAAAGACAATGAGAAACCTCACCTGTTACCTCAGCTTCACCTTAGCACATTTGGCTCCCAGTCGTAGTTAGAGAAAGCTGTTACCCCCTGAACAGCTGTTAAAGGTTGTTTTCATTTAGTTAGTATTTGCCAAATTCTTCCATCACAGTTGGGATTAATTGGTTTTCGTTTTGTTCTGTTTTGTTTCATGGCTACCATGAAGAGCCTGGAGTCTGGAA
>NW_007798388.1:0-1300 GCF_000696425.1 Galeopterus variegatus | reverse complement strand
TTAGAGTTGATAAATGGATTCAGTAAAGTTGCAGGATAGAAAAAAAAACAAAAACAAAAAACTAGTAGTGGTTTTTATAGCAGCAACAAACTAGCAGAAAAACAAATCAAGAAAGCAAGCCCATTTACCAAAAGAATAACGTACCTGGGGATAAATTTAACCAAGGAGGTGACTGTTCTCTATAATGAAAACAACAAAATATTGCTAAATGAAATTAAAGAGGACACCAAAAGATGGAAAGACATTTCATGTTTGTGGGTTTAAGAATTAATGTTATGAAAATATCCATACTACCCAAAGGGATCTACAGATTCAGTGAGATCACCGTCAAAATACCAATGGCATTCATCAAAGAAATAGAAAAAACTATCCTAAAATTCATATGGAACAACAGAAGACCCTGAATAGCCAAAGCAATCTTGAGCAATAAAAATAAAGCTGGTGGCATTATACCACCAGACTTCAAATTATACTACAAAGCTATAGTAACCAAAACAGCATAAAAACAGACAAATTGACCAATGCAACAGAATAGAGAATGCAGACATCAACCCACATACTTACAGCCAACTGATCTTCAACAAAGACACTAAGAACATACAGACTCACCAGCAAATGGTACTGCGAAAACTGGATACCTATGCAGAGAAGACTGAAACTAGACCTGTACCTCTCACCATATACCAAAATAAACTCAAAATTAATTAAAATTTAAATACAAGACTGAAACTATAAAACTCCTAGAAGAAAACATAGGGTAAACACTTCAGGATGTAGGAATGGGCAAAGACTTTATAAATTGAACAAATGGGATTATATCAAACTAAAAAGCTTCTGCACAGCAAAGGAAACAATCAACAGACTGTAAAGACAACCTACAGAATGGGGTGCAAGTATTTGCAAACTATACATCCAACAAAGGATTAATATCAAGAATATACAAGGAACTCAAACAATTTAACATTAAAAAGTAATAATAATAATCTGATTTAAAAATGGGCAAAAGATCTAAATGGACATTTCTCAAAAGAAAACATACAAATGGCCAACAAGTACATGAAAAAAATGTTCAACATCACTAATCATGAGGGAAATGCATATCAAAACCCCATCGAGATATTATTTCACCCCAGTTACCCTGGCTATTCTCCAAACGACAGAAAATAACAAATGCTGATGAGGATGCAGAGGAAAGGGAACCCTTCTACACTGTTGGTGGGACTGTAAATTAGTGCAGCCATTACGGTAAACAGTGTGGAGTTTTCTTAAACAACTACAGATAGAACTACCATAAGATCCA
>NW_007798387.1:0-1300 GCF_000696425.1 Galeopterus variegatus | reverse complement strand
TGCAGGAGTAAGTTTTCACAGGTTCCCAAAATGAATTGACAGAAGACTAGAACGCAAATGGAGAAGGAGCATGTGATCAGCACGTAGGGCCCACTGGGTCCTACTTGGATCAGGGTCAATTCCATGGCTCTTTTAGGACAGGCCAAACATACAGGAAGAGAAGAAATCCTTTATTATTATTTTTTTTCAATAGTTTAAAATCTCTGCATTTTGTTCCGTGAGGAACAATATTTTCTAAGTCAAAAAAATTTATATATTACATTTCTAAAAATATTTCTATTTCTCAACTTATAAAAAAGACCAACAATCAAAACCATTCTTAAAGAGTCTAAGGTGTGAGAATTGAGATGTAAGTGGGAGAGTTATGGAAATAGCGAAATATGGTTTTAAATGATTGGACCATCAATACAATGCCTTTTAGAGTCTCTCAGGTAAGCCTGAAGCTTTACCTTTGTTTTGCACAAATAAAGCACAACTAGACAGAACTCATAGAATTAGCTGTACTCATAGCACATCAATATGGCTTCTCCCCCAAAGGGCATATACAATCTTTCCATTTTTCACCTTAGCCAAGGAGAATTGTTTAACCTGTGTCAAATAAAGAGCCTTGAGGAGTTAAGAGCAAAGCAAAGCAAAACAAAAAAAAAATACATGATCTTCCCACCTCCTCGTTGCTACCTTTGTCTCACAAGGACTGCATTGGATAGAATGCTTTTAATGGTAAGTTATAAACACTGTACCCAAATAATTTCTTTAAAAAGAGAAAAAATTGACAGAATATCAGAAAATAGCAGCAGCATTTCAAGCTTAAATAAAAGGTGTATCTGGTCATTTAATGATCTTATTAACTACCAAGCTTCCTTTCATATTTTTGCTCTGCAGTTCTGTTTTTCTCACAGCCAGAGGCAGATTCTCCCTGTGGTTGTGGGTCAGCTCAGCAACAACCAAGGCTATTGGCATTTTTCTTCATGTCCACAAAAATGAAAATTTTCTTCTCCCAATCATGAGACAAAAAGTCTTGACCTACACTCATGTTAGATAAACTGGAGTTACATTTCCTCTTCTGTATTAATTAATTAATTATTGAGACCAAATTATTTTTAGTTGCCAAGTTTTCAGTCCCCTCTGCATCCTGTGCTTTCCTCAGTAATAGCACATATCACATGTAGTTGCAATCTAAAATGGTTTTACTTCCATGATATATAGCTTAGCATCTGTTGCTTAATAGGTACTCACCAAAATATAACAAATGAATAAGTGAGTGAAAGAATGAATAAACATGTAAATGAATGCAAGCAAA
>NW_007798386.1:0-1300 GCF_000696425.1 Galeopterus variegatus | reverse complement strand
GAAAGCAATAGAGAATATTTTTCTTCAAAAACTTTTTAAACTTTGAAAACTTTTTTTGAAACGATTGAGAAAAATGACAAAATGCAAATAGGGAGAAACAGATCATCTTAATATGATTATATGACTTTTTAAAATGAATCAGCAATTGTTATCATTGCAAAATAGAAAGTATTTTGGACCCAGATGGTTTTATTGATGAATTCTACCAAACAATTAAAAATGCAAAATAGAAAGTATTTTGGACCCAGATGGTTTTATTGATGAATTCTACCAAACAATTAAAAAACAAGTAAAAAGCAGAGGGGAGTCCTAGACTTATAGGTACTAGAGGTGGGAAAGGGGAAAAAGGATGGGGGGTTAGGAAGTAATTGAGTAAGGGACACAAAGAATAATTATGGTTTATAATGATGAACATGCTAATAATATTGATTTCATCATCACATACTGTACACAAATACTGATAGTCAACTTTGTATCCCATAAATATGTATAATCAAAAATAAATAAATAAATAAGAAATTTCTCCTAGAAATAAAAAAATAGAAATGTTGCAATAAACCTGGGAGTGCAGTTGTCTCTATGACATGCTGATTTATTTTCCTTTGGGTATATGCCCAGTAGAGGGATTGCTGGGTCATATGGTAAAATATTCTATAATTCAGTGATGCTCTTTGAGGTAATTGTGATGTGTAGTTTGTTTTTTTTTTGACCTTCATCAGATAACATTAGATTGTTGTTTTTGTTATATTAACAACTTTAATTTCTAGATAGTTTCAGTATGTCTGTCTCCAGTAATATTCCCTCCTCACCTCATTTATGTTATTTCTACGCAGTTAAAAGCACATTACAAGGACAACTAAAACTGTTTATAAAATGAAATCATGAGCTCTGAATGAGTCCCAGTGTGAGAATTGTGGGGCCTTCCTTTATTGTCTAAAATTTTTCTCCTCTAATCTTCCTTTGAGGTCTTTTGGCTCCTTTTTGAGTCTTAACTGTGTTCTTGTAATTAAGTTTACCACATGTAGCTGAGTATATTGATATCCCATCTGTATATTAAATAAAACTTTCATTAACTTATTTATCCCTATAATCTTTCCAACAACCAACAGGGGAATCATCATGTTACAAACCAAAAACATTCTCTCTCTTTTTTATTTTTAATGTGTTCATATTTTTGATGGCCACTTATTCTATTTCCCATTATTAGACCCCTTTTTCTATGCTTGCTTTCCTTTTCTCAACTCTATTAGACCTAAAGCAGGAAATAGACACTAATACCATAATAGCAGGGGACCTGAAC
>NW_007798385.1:0-1300 GCF_000696425.1 Galeopterus variegatus | reverse complement strand
AACTAAAATTGATTTGGAAAAGGGAAGAAATGTCTCCAAGAAAACTCTTAGCTGTCATTATACAAAGGAAGAATTAAATTCTGATATTTTGTTTTTAAATAGGATACACATACATCTGTGTGCTTGTGTATGTATATATGTGTGTATATATATGTCTATATATAGGTTTACATATATATATAATTATAGTATAGATTATATATTTACAAACAAACACAAGTGTTCTTCAAAAAGCTCATGGAAAGAATTGTATTATCTTTTGATTCTACTTTTCCGTGAACTTTTTGGAGTTCATATATACACACTCGTATACTCACACATATATGTATGATTTATATGATTTACAATTTCATCCTCTTCCCAAGAAATAGGAGATCATATGTTGAATATTTTGAGTAAGGCAGATGTTAAAAAAAAACCTTTTTTAAAAAACAAGGTATAAAATTAAATATGTGATGATTCGTAGTCCAATCACACTCAATGCTACTTTCCGACTTGACATATAAGTATTTTATTCTGTGCTACTTGATTTGGCAGCCATCTCAGTCCTAAAGAGCATGGGAATAAGTGATTTAATACTGGTTTCAATATCAGTATTTCAAATTGCTTCCACAGGTAAATATGAAGCCTTCTTGGTACAAAGTCCATCTACACAGAAGTTAAGGTAGATCTATTTTAAGAAAAATCTGGTCTACAGAGAATGTGTTCCACTGAAGTTACTATGCATTTTTAATTAAAAATAATTTACAAATTTTTGTGATATACCTAGGGTGCTATAAAACCAGGGTTTGTAATCACCAGGAGAGGCAGTTTACCATATGGCTTCACACAGTATTTATGGCTTTGTAAATAACAGTTTTTCCTTTAAGTTTATATTTGTCAAATATACTGAAAGGACTCTACATGCTTTTTCAGGTTTAAAGAGAAAAAAAGATGTTAATTTAACATTTTTACATATCTATATCTATTTCTTGTAATCCCTGATCCTCATTAATGGGATGCCCTGAGGGGCACTTACGTGCAACTAAGCATCAGTTGTAAATGCATTACAACTTTATTTTCTTCCCAGAAAATAGAGTCTTGATCCATTTCCATCCTTATAAATTATAAACCTCCACTGCCTGTTGCTGAGGTTTTAACTGCACTGAGGCCGAGTTCTCTGCTTGTTGGGTATTAATAATGACTCTATCTGTCTGCCCTTCAGCAGAGACATTAAACTAAGGTCTCACTTGCTTGCCTCTAGTGTCTGCTCAAGTGGAGTTAAAGATTGCACCATGCTTTTCTGAAAGAGGATGGGGCA
>NW_007798384.1:0-1300 GCF_000696425.1 Galeopterus variegatus | reverse complement strand
TTTAAATTAAGCATTTTTACCTTCAAATCATGTTACACTACTTTGGCTATAATAGATCTTCAGTTCCTTCTCTGATTTTTGGGATATTGTTGTAATAGATTCTAACTTCTCTGTTACAAATGCCACAATAGCTCATTATTACACTTGCTTTTAAAAGTCAATGATATTTTTGAAGAAATTTTAAAATGAGAGGAGTATTTTATAGTTATCCACACACTTATTGTATCCTGAACTCTTTATCCAGGTTTCCAACTTATACAATTTTTCATTGATTTGAAGAACTTCCTTTAATATTTTTGTGGTGTAAATCTGTTGGTGATAAAGTCTCTCAGATTTTGCTTGTCTGAAAAAGTCTTTGATTCACCTCCACTTGTGAGATGTATGTTGACTAGGTATAGAATTACAGTTTTATTATCCTTTAAATTTTAGCATTTTAAAATGCTCTTTTATTGTCTTCTTGTTTAATAGTATTTGGTCAGTCTCACCTTTCTTTCTCTGTACAGAAGCACGGCTATTTGTAAAAGTTTGTACTTATTTCTGATTTTCGACAATTTGATTTTGGTGTGCTTTGGTTTGTTTTTGTGTTTCTTCTGTGGAGTTTGTCAAATTCTCAGATCTATAGTTTCATAGTTTTCATCAAATATTGATAACTTTCAGCCATTATTTCTTCAAATATTTTTCTGCCCCTCCCCCTTTCAGTTATACATTTTAGACTGCTTGACATTTTCTTGTAGCTTATTCCCAAAGCTTTGCTTACTTTTTATGTGTACCGTGTTTTTTTCTTTTTTTTTTAGAACTTCATTTTCAATATATATATATATTTTTTAAATTAACATTTTTTCCACTTTTTTATTGTGGTAAAACATATATAACATAAGGATTGCCATTTTAAGCATTTTTAAACACATAATCATGTGGAATTAATTACATTCACAATGCTGTATAGACACTACCTCTATTTCCAAAACTTTTTTGTTATCCTAAACACAAACTCTGTACTCATTGAGCAATAAGTTCTCATGGTTCCTTTTGTCATGTTTCTGGTAATCTCTAATCTACTTCTGTCTCTGATTTTTTTCTTTTTAATTTATTTTTCATAATTGATGCATGATAATTGGTTATGAAATTGACCCATTAAATTTTATTTATGGAGTACAATGTGGTATTTGAGTACAGTTATACATTATGCAATGATCATATAGGGTATTTAGCATATCCATCATCTAAAACATTTGTCACCTTTTCACTGATTTTTCTTTTGAAATATTCAGTCCATTGTTAATCTTACTCTGTTATTTCT
>NW_007798383.1:0-1300 GCF_000696425.1 Galeopterus variegatus | reverse complement strand
TGACTTACACCTAATGTATGGCTTACTCAAAAATTCTGTTAATAAACTTTTTTTTCTTACACACATATCTAAACATTTTCTTGGCATTAATAAAGGCATTTTAAAATTTTATTGCATTATTTTGAACAGTATCTCTCATTATTTTTTCCTGTCAAAACTACAGTAGTTATTGTAAATTCTATACAGTTTTTCCATATGCTTACCATCCCAAAAAATCTATTAGTTACATTAACTAATTTCCAGGTTCCTTTTACTCAGTAACCTACAGTCCTCCTCCTCCCATTGGGAGCTGTTCTCCAGACATCATATGCAGTGCTCATCTTTGGGCTTCCCTTTGCCACCACACTGTGCAGGATTCTTCACTGCCTAGATCCCATATCTACTGCTTTTAAAAATTTACTTCCTTGTTGCACTAAAATACAATTTCTGGTAGTTTTTTAAGCAGAGATTGATATTGCAGGGGAGAAGAAATATCTTTCCTTCCCATTTTAGGCTCATGGCTGAGGCCCTTTTAACTAAAGATAGATTCATGAGATAAAAGCATACAGTTTAATTCAGCATTCATTTTATGTGACATGCAAGCCTTTGTAAGGAAATGAAGACCCAAAGGAATGTGAAAATCTGTGTATTTTTATGCTTATGTTTGATGAAGAGTGAATAGTCATGGAGAAATATGATTGAAAGACAAAAGTGTATGATCTAATGGTAGTAAACTGGAGTGGGGGACTTAGCAAGACCTGTTTGTTCAGCTTCTTCTTGGCAGTGTTGGGAAAATGCCAAAATAATTTTCTCATTACCCTGTTTTGTCCTTGAAGTAATGTTTTTTTCTCTGAAACAATGTATGCTTGTTACACTAGTCTGGCCTCTAATCACGACTTGCATTTTGGCTTTTGTAACCGAGCTCGCTTATCTATGCTAGCCTAGTGAATGCTGAGAAAAAAAAAAAAAAAATGTAAAAGCCCTTGGAGAGTCTGCTTATAAAAACTTTGTGAGACCTGAGCTTGGGGGTTCAGATTTTCAAGCATTAGCTTGTCTGGGCCTGCCAGCATAATAAATACCTGACTCCCCAATCCTCTGAGGGCCAACCACTTCTCTTTCAAAGTCCGTCCCGGAGCATTTTTGGTGCATTGCTGGGAAGTAATATGGACTGGCCCCTTGAGACACTGGTTTGGGTAGGCAGCTTGGCTGGATCAGTGATGCTGTAGAGGACTGAGGCGAGCGCCACCCAGCTATTTTGTCGGGGCTTCAGATCCATTGGGATTTTGCTGATCCTAGGGAGTGAATGCTTGACCAGATTCAG
>NW_007798382.1:0-1300 GCF_000696425.1 Galeopterus variegatus | reverse complement strand
TGGGGGGGGGGGGGGGGGGGGGGTCTGCCTCCAAGGTGGTCCACTCACATAACTGACAAGGTAGTTCTGGCTATTTCTGGGAGGCCTCGGTTTTCACCACGTGGACCTCACCACAAGGCTGCTTGAGTGTCCTTGTGTCATGGCAGCTGGCATGTGGGAGCTGCGATGTCTTTTAGGACCTAGCCCTGGAAGTCTCACACCACCACTTCTGCAGTGTCCTACTGACTTTACAGGCCAGCCCTGTACACCATGGGATGGGCCTCCAAGGGCATGGATTCAGAGGCAGGAATCATTGCATAATCTCAGAGGCTGGCTGTCAAGACTCTGCTAGTGACCTGTGTCATCACCTGGGGCAGGTCACCTGAACTCTCTGGGCTGGAACTATAAGGGTAGGGCTAGGCTTGATCTGTGAGGTCCCCTTTGCCCTGGCTTTATCTGCTATTAAGTGAGAGAGTCATTCAATGAATGAAAGAGTTAATCTGCTTACAGAAGCATTTCTCACAGAGAGTAACTCATCTGCCAGGGCCTGGCCCAGTTCCTAGAATCGGCCGCTTGTTTTGTGGGGGAGGGGGGTCACAGCAGCTGTCTGGGGTTCCTATCATTTCTCCTCTCACTTCCGAGGTCAGGGAGATGGGAGGGGACATGAACAGGTGGCTCCTGACTAGGCTGGCTTGGATCAGCCCTGGCACAAAGACGCTAAGGGTTTGGAAATGAAAATGCGAGTGGGGGAAGTTGGCAGGCTGCCTTGGAAGGAGCTGGTCCTAGTTTTGCTCCTTTTGGGAGTTTTGCACCTGATTAATGATTCTGTGCAAGATGGATTAAGCTGCTGGAACCTTTCTCCATTTAGCAGTGCCAGCTCTTTCCTCCTCTTAACACTTTCTTTTTTTCCATTTTGCTATTCCCAGTCTCCCCTACCCACAACTTGTTCTCAGGGCAAACCACTGGGCTAGGATGAGTGGGGTTTTCCCCTGGGAGGGCAGAAGAGGCAGAACATCAGCCCCACAGACTGCGCCCCAAGGGAAGGGATGGGGAGCGATGAGGCCACCATTACAGGTGGGGGGAGCTCAAGTTCAAAAGCCTTCCTGGGACCCTGACTGAGCTCTCCTGTCTGCTCCAGTAAATGTCATTCTGAGCACGTGTTCTCACTTTCAGGGGACAGTTCCTGGCTCTGTTCTGTCTTCCCCAGAAGTGAGCACAAAGAAGGCAGGGAGCAGCAACCAAACCAAGAAATTGGGAAGGAAGTTCTGTTGATTAAGATGCAAAAAAAAAAAAAAAAAAAAAAAAAAAAAAAAAAAAAAAA
>NW_007798381.1:0-1300 GCF_000696425.1 Galeopterus variegatus | reverse complement strand
CCCTTATTTGTAAAACTGGGATAATGTAGACCATCCCACAAAGGGGTGAGGGAATGATTAAATAAGATAGGTACAAAAAGCACTTAGCATAGTGCCTAACTCAGACTAAACATTTGATAAGTTGTAGCTACTATCTTATTAATACTATTCCTTTCTTTGCTTCCTCTCAGTACCCTGATGGTATAGAACTCAAACCTCTTACTTCATTTAACTGTTTATGTAGCTCCTAGACAAGGAGCACTTCAAACTGTGTGTGTATGTGTATTTATATTTTAATATTTATATTTAAGTATAGATAGATAGATAGATAGATAGATAGATAGATAGATAGATCATCAACTTCTACCATAGTTCCTAGGGGTATAGCAGAACTAGAGAACTAAAAGGGAAGGATCTAATATTTATTGAACTTAACAATATGCCAGGCACTTTGCAAGACGTTTTCACATACTACTTAATCCTCAGTACAAGACATACAAAGTGGATAAAATCATATCTACTTAAGAGACGAGGAAACTAAATCCGAAAAGCTCAGTGATTTACTTAGGATTCCAAGGTGGCTGGATTTGCCTCCAGGCCTGTGTGACAGGGTAACTGTGCATACCACCCACACCACAGAGATTAATCTCTTTCTTTACCTTTCCATTTCCAGCTCTTCCCAAGGTCAGGGTGACTAATGACTTTTGTGAAAAGGAATAGAAAGTTTTCACTTAGTGGTAGGTAAATCAGGAATTGTGATAAGGAGCAAGAGGAAAGCACAAAGGGAGAGATTATTTAGGGCAATTATAGCATGAAATGTGGAAGGCTAGCTGGCACCAACCATCTCAATTTCTTTTCTTCCTTCAAAACTCTGTTTTACATATGACTTAATAAGTCCTTAATTCCTTATTTTTATTTATTTATTTATTTTTTAAAAAGATGACCGGTAAGGGGATCTCAACCCTTTGGCTTGGTGTTGTCAGCACCACGCTCAGCTAGTGAGCAAACCGGCCATCCCTATATAGGATCCGAACCCGTGGCCTTGGTGTTATCAGCACCGCACTCTACCGAGTGAGCCACGGGCTGGCCTCTTAATTCCTTATTTTTAAGTTAATAATTAAGAACATCAAATATAAATGAATTATTCTCCTTTAAAACAGAGTATTTTAGATAGCAAGGTCCTCTGCCTACCGCTCCAATCCTGGTCCCCTCCCTGCTTCCTTCATGGTTACTGATGTTGGCTGAGGTGAGTGCCTTTTCAGGCACTTAAAAATACATTTACATACAGAAATATATAGCCATGGGCCGGCCCCGTGGCTCA
>NW_007798380.1:0-1300 GCF_000696425.1 Galeopterus variegatus | reverse complement strand
AATATGTCCAGCTGTGGCTGCACAAATGCATGGAAGGAAAAAGATACTTTTTATACTTATAATCAATTTTGAAGTTAACATGGATATATGAGGTTTATCTGTGCTTTCTGCTAACTTAAGAGGATAAACATGTTAGATTCATGTAGTTTTACGAATCATAATTTCATTTACAACTAAACTTATATCCACAGCAATAGCAATTCCCAGAGGAGACCTATGTCCACATCAATAGTGATTCCCATAGGAAACCTTAGTCCGCAGCAATAGGTGATTCCCACAGGAGACCTGTGTCCACATAAGCAGCGATACTCGCAGGAGACCTGTGTCCACATCAGTAGAGATTCCTGCAGGAGCCCTGTGTCCACATCAGTAGCAATTCCCGCAGGAGACCTGCATCCACATCAGTAGCGATTCCCACAGGAGACCTGTGTCCACATAAATAGAGATTCCCACAGGAGACCTGCGTCCACATCAATAATGATTCCCACAGGAGACCTGTGTCCACATCAATAGTGATTCCTGCAGGAGATCTTTGTCCACACCAGTAGTGATTCCCACAGGAGACCTGTGTCCACATCAGTAGCGATTCCCGCAGGAGACCTGTGTCCACATCAATAGTGATTCCTGCAGGAGATCTTTGTCCACACCAGTAGTGATTCCTGCAGGAGATCTGTGTCCACAGCAGTAGCGATTCCCACAGGAGACCTGTGTCCACATCAGTAGCGATTCTCGCAGGAGACCTGTGTCCACATCAGTAGCGATTCCCGCAGGAGACCTGTGTCCACATCAGTAGCGATTCCCACAGGAGACCTGTGTCCACATCAATAGAGATTCCCGCAGGAGACCTGCGTCCACATCAGTAGCAATTCCCACAGGAGACCTGTGTCCACATCAGTAGCGATTCCCGCAGGAGACCTGTGTCCATATCAGTAGCGATTCCCTCAGGAGACCTGCGTCCACATCAATAGTGATTCCCGCAGGAGACATCTGTCCTCATCAATAGTGATTCCCGCAGGAGACCTGTGTCCACATCAATAGTGATTCCCGCAGGAGACCTGTGTCCACATCAATAGCAATTCCCACAGGAGACCTGTGTCCACATCAGTAGCGATTCCCTCAGGAGACCTGTGTCCACATCAATAGAGATTCCCGCAGGAGACCTGTGTCCACATCAATAGAGATTCCCGCAGGAGACCTGTGTCCTCATCAATAGTGATTCCCGCAGGAGACCTGTGTCCACATCAATAGTGATTCCTGCAGGAGACCTGTGTCCTCATCAATAGCCATTCCCGTAGGAAAT
>NW_007798379.1:0-1300 GCF_000696425.1 Galeopterus variegatus | reverse complement strand
ACTTGCCAATAAAGCCATCCGGGTTCTGAGCTGCGCTTTCTTTTGACCAGCATCTCAACAGAAAATCTCTTAGATATTCTCACCGCCAGCAGACATGGGACCTCACTTCTAAGCGCAACACTCCAAGGAAATAGGGACTGCAGGAAGGCCCTAAAGTGTGCCTGCCACCATGCCTTCCTGCCACTGCCTCAGAAGGGGTCCCAGGGTCTCAGTCCCTTTACTTCTTCTCTTCCCAGATGACCTTTGGTAATAAGTAGCTCCTTTCATACCACATAATCTAGTTGAGTGGTCCCCAAACATGGCCCCATGGATGGATTGTGTAAGAATCACCTGCAGTATTGCTTTTAAAAATGCAGATTGCCAGGCCCCTCCCAGACATGCTGACTCAGTAGGCCTGGAGTGCGGCCTTCTCCGTGGTTCGGATGCACAGCCCCAGCTGGGAGCCTTGGGCTGGTTGAGGAGCTGAGTTACAAAGTCGGAGACTGGAGGTTGGCCTGGCATTGCTACCGTGCCCCAGCCTGGGCGTGCTCATCTGTGGGCTTGGAATGAATCACTTTTGCCTTCATACACCCTCTGAGGCAATGCAAGGACAGCAGATTATGTCATGGGTATTCACACGCATGAGACCATGTCATACAAATAAGGGCTTCACGGGAACTGCCAAGAGAACATGTAAAATGTGCATCAGTTCAATCTTTAATATCCATCGAGTTTTTATTGACACGGGCAACTCCTTCCTCAAGAGGAGCAGAGGACAATTTCCTTCCCGAGATCTCATAGGTGATTTCCCCTGTCAATACCTCATCTGAGGGACCCCTTCCAACTCCAAAACTTTGTGACTCACCCTTTCAGCTTCAATCCCACTTTTCACACCACAGAGGAAAACGCTTCCCTTTGCTTTCAGGGAGATGTCATCCTGGCTCCTCCAGCTGCAGGCCTTTCCCAGTAAGCCCCCACCATAATCGTCTTCCTTTCTGGGCATGCAGCGCCGAGGCTACTCCAGCTCTTCTCAAACTGGGTTGCATTTAACAAGCACGGCAGGAACTCTGTGCAGATGACCCAAGGAGCGCACTTTGGGAAATCCTGTTCTGCACCTTCTGTGATCCGAACGAGTCTATGTGCATTCAGTCTGACTCCCTGACATGGGATTTGTGGCATTTACAAGGGATAGGCCTGAGGATGACCTTTTCACTGCCTGTGAAGAATGTTTACCCTAGCACTGTGCAGCTTTGCTACTCAAAATGTGCTCTGTAGAACACAGCCTCCTGTCACCTGGAGGCGCATGACAGTGCAGGTTCTC
>NW_007798378.1:0-1300 GCF_000696425.1 Galeopterus variegatus | reverse complement strand
CCTTACCAGCCAGCTGCCAAAAAAAAAAAAAAAAAAAGAAAGGGAGAAGTTGTCTCCTAATTGGGAACTTAGAAATCAGGAACCAATAAAAGGAAAATGAGGGAAGTTCTTCTAGAAAGAATGGTGGTGTTTTGGCTGTCTTTGGGATGGTGAAAGAAGCAACAGACTTCATGTCCAGTACGGAGGGGTGGGCAGAGGCATGGTCAAGAAAAGAACTATGGTAGCCCGTGGTCATTCACGAAAGCATCAGCATCTCATCACAGACTTTTGTAATAAATTGACAAGGACAATGAAAAAGTCAAGGTAAAGTGGTGCTAAAGAAAATGGTTGCTTTGACTGAGGATTATCCCACATTGTGAAGGCAGAAAAACTGGCATTTCCTGATTGGGCGGAACTATGAGAAATTAAGAAACAAAAAACAGTAGGATATAACAGCTTAGAATATTTCGACGTGAGTCAACCACCAGTGGAATTGGCCAGAAAGAACATTTAAACGGACAATGGAAGTGAACCAGAGAATAATAAATTCTTATTTTTAAGTCACCCAATTAGAAAGGGACATGATAGCATAAAAACAGACAATATGTCAGCATTTTATCACCAAACATCCTCAGTTGACAAACTTACCAGCTGAACAAAATGTTACAGAGTGGGACAGGCCATTGTTAAGGGAAACTGCTCATGAGCCAAAATAAATACTATTACGTGTGACATTTCAGAATGGTGAGGCTTCAAAAGAATAGCAGATGAAGTAACACTAATAATGAATGAGAAGAGAGAAATACCCTGGGATGAGAAGAAAGACAAATAAAAGAGAAGGCAGAATTGAGATCAATAGTGGTTTAAGAGCATGGGCTGCATTTCAAGAAAACTGTCATCAAATCGGTCTTTGAGCCTGAAGGTCCAGATCCATAACTGGCAGTTCGGAGTATTTCCTTGGCCTTAAATGACAGTGGGATCCTATGGAACAGTTTCCCCTTTTATAAAAGGATTGGCTGAAAATGATGATGATTATGATGATGATTAAAGTCACATCTGAGATTGATGTTTGGGCAGGTATTTTTCATGCAAGAATTCAGATGCTGTTGAATAACAGAAAGAACACTGCTTTAGGAATCAGAAGAATCAGAAACTTCAGGTTCTAGGGTCAACTCTGCTAATAGCTTCTCAGTATCTCATGATCCTTCTGTAAAATAACAAAGAGAGGCTCAGTACTCAATAAGATCTTCATTATGCTCAAAAATCTATGTTTCCCTCTGCTATCTACCCTAAGTGAATCATTGTGCAAGAAAACACCCTA
>NW_007798377.1:0-1300 GCF_000696425.1 Galeopterus variegatus | reverse complement strand
CAGAATCAAAGTGAGAGACATCTCACCAAGAGAGGTGTGAGGCAGTGAAATAGGTGGCAGACATGTGGAGCCTTCCTCACGGAAGAGGTTTAAACATTCAAGATATTCTTATTTATTTGAGTTGCCTTGGGAACCACCTTATATTGCTTTTAAGACAAGTCACTGATTCAAGTGACCCCTAGTTTTTTCCAGGCATCCTTTAGGGGCTCAGATGAAGGTGTAAAATCAGATGCAACCATGGAAGGCAGCTTTAGGGAGGTGGGCAGCTGAAAATGCCTGGGATCATCTCTTCAGCCACCCGTGGTTGCTCCTGTTGTCATTTGTCCAGGTGGCAGCTATAAGAAGATTGGCTACTATGACAGCACCAAGGATGATCTTTCCTGGTCCAAAACAGATAAGTGGATTGGTAAGTGGATCTTGTTTATATTTTCCTTCAGCGCCTCTGAACAATCAAGGAAAAGAGTCATACATTTGAATGAGGGTGGATTGGTGGGTGCCATTAGGTTGAAATGTGGGAGCGAGGTGGTCCAGGGGCAGGAGTTAAGAGAGAGTGGATACAACCTCACAAGATGTGGGTAGGAGAGACTGGTGTATCTGGAGAGGGAATAGGAGGTGGGTAGTACTATTTTTAATAGTACACTGCTGTGGTAACTGGGGATTAGAGGCAGGGGGTGGGCAGGGGGTGGGAAGTGGAAACTCCATTTGGGTTTCCCAGATGTCCTGGTGCCTTGATATATCCGAACCAGCTACTTCAAGCCTAGAACTGCCTCTTTGTCTGTTTTTGTCAGTAAAACGATTGCTTAAACTATACGTACACTTTTTGTATCTGCAAAACCTCACCTAATTGTAGTCTGATAAAATTGTGTGTTTTAAAGAAGTAAAATAAGCAGTTATTCTTTGTGTACTTGGTGGGCTAGATGATAGGAAATGGGAAAGATACCAAAGGTGGGCAAAAGGAAGGACTTACTGATAAAAGAAAGGATTGGCACCTTGAGGGTGGGGGGAAGGACACAACCATTGAAGATAGCTGGCACTTGCTCTGCTCAACTGAAATCTAGTCATTCCCAGCACTGCTGGAGTTTTGCTTTTTTTTTTTTTTTATAATTTGAATTTAGGACAGTGTTCTGTACTGCTATAAATGCTGCGTGGCCTAAATTAGCCTTTTTTTTTTTAATTTAGGACAGTGTTCTGTACTGCTATAAATGCTGCGTGGCCTAAATTAGCCTTTTTTTTTAAAAAAAACTAAGCAAATTGGAATTAATTTTTTGGTGAACTATGACAAATTTGAACTTCTCTTTAA
>NW_007798376.1:0-1300 GCF_000696425.1 Galeopterus variegatus | reverse complement strand
TCTCTCTCTCTCTACTTCTTCACCACATAGCCAGGCTGCAAATTTTCCAAACCTTTACTCTCTTGCTTCCTCTCGCCATGTGATCTGCTTGTACCTGCCAGCTGCCTGCCACTTTCTGCCATGAGTAGAAGCAGCCTGACGCCCGTGCCAGATGCAGCTGTCCCAGAATCGTAAGCCAAATAAACCTCTTTTCCTTATAAATTACCCAGTCTTGGGTATTTCTGTTATAGCAACACAAAATGAACTAAAACAATAGTCAAACCGGCAAATCTCAAAGACAAAGAATCTTAAAAGAAGCAAGAGAAAAGCATCAAGTCACCTATATGTGAGCCCCTATTCAGACTAACAGCAGACTTCTCAACAGAAACTATGGGATGATATACTGAAAATACTGAAAGAAAAAAACTGCCAGCCAAGAATACTCTACCCAGCAAGGCTATCCTTCAGAAATGAAAGAAAAATAGTGTATTTTCCAGACAAACAAAAACTATGGTAGTTCACCACCATACGACCAGCCCTGCAGGAAATCCCCAAAAGAGTACTGCCATCAGGAAACCAAAAAATGATAATCACTCATCTTACCAGCTATACTTCTGTTCAAACTGTTTTTTTTCATAATTCACTCTTGATAGGTGTCATGTATCTAGGAATTTATTCATTTCATCTAGATGATTTAATTTCATAGTATTCTCTTATAACCCTTTTGATTTCTGTAAATTTGGTTGTAATGACCCCTCTTTCATTTCTGATTTTAGTTATTTGAGTCTTCTTTTTTCTTAGTTCCTCTATTTAAAGGTTTTTCAATTTTGTGGATCTTGTCAAAGTACCAACTTTTGGTTCCATTGATTTTCTCTATTTTTTGTTTCTATTTTCTGTTCCTTTTATTTATGCTCTAATCTTTACCATTTACTCCCTTTGGTATGTCTGCACTTAGTCTGCTCTTCATTTTCTAGTTTCCTAAGGTGCAAAGGTGATTATTGATCCGAGATCTTTCTTTTTTTATTAATGTATGCATTTACGTTAAATAAATTTCCCTTTTAGCAAATATATATATATATATATAAAATAATTTTTTTTCAAGTCATTTTTTTGGAGGTATATCTGGAGTTTTGTTTTTTTTTTTTTCCTTTTTGTCTTTTTTCGTGACAGGCAACGGATCACAACCCTCAGTGTCGCGCCTGTACTGGACCGGGACCAGCAACGGGATCGCAACCCTCGGTGTTGCGCCCGCACCTCGCTCAGCCAGTGAGCGGCCAGTCTGTATGTGGGATCTGAACCCTCGCCGCTTGGGAGCGCGGCG
>NW_007798375.1:0-1300 GCF_000696425.1 Galeopterus variegatus | reverse complement strand
CAGCTTCTCCCATCACTCTCACTTTCTGGTCTTCCAATAGAACCTCCTATTGACTAAACCTCCTGGGAAGCCAGAGTACAAGAGAGCCAGGGAAATGGTTTTCTAACAGAGCAAAGCAGAGGAAGGTGGGTGCTATGGTTTGAATGTGTCCGGTCCAAAATTCAGGTGTTGCCAATATGATAATATTAAGAGGTGAGGCATTTAAGCGGTGATTAAGCCATGAGGGCTTCACCCACATAACGGGATTAAGGCCTGTGTAAAGAGCTTTACAGAGCATTTGGTCCATCTTCTGAGGACACAGCAATAAGAAGCCATCTTGGAAGCGGAGACCAGACTCCCACCAGACAACAAATCTGCCAGTGCCTTGATCTTGAACTTCCAAGCCTCCAGAACTGTGATAAATAAATTTCTATTCTCTATAAATTACCTAGACCAAGGTCTTTGGTTATAGCAGCACAAACATACTGAGATAATAGGAAAATGAATTTGGGTCAAGCAGCACAAACATACTGAGATAATACGAAAATGAATTTGGGTCAAAAAAGGATTTGATAGGCACATTGGAGAATTCCCAAATAAATCCCAAACATCTATCATTTTGCCCATATACACTAACACTTTACATTTTTAAGGTGCATTTTAAAAAATCAACATATAGATAAAATAGCAAATAGCACCAATTGAATAGAAGTTTGACATCTGCCAGAAATTTAGAAATGGCTGGCATTTGAAATGATTATTTCTCAAGATGCAATTTGTGTCATAAACTCCAATTCATGGTATGAGAGAGTGAAGATTCAGGCACTGTCCAAGTTACATCCTGATCTCCAGTTGAGATCAAAAGGCATAGATCAGAGCCAGGAAACAAGAGCCAAAAGGAAAGGAAACCCAAATTCAGATACATGAGTGATATGGAATAAGACAGAGGAAAAGGGGCTTCTCTTCCTAACTAAAAACTCAGGGGGCCGACCCCGTGGCGCACTCGGGAGAGTGCGGCACTGGGAGCGCAGCAGCGCTCCTGCCGCGGGTTCGGATCCCACATAGGGATGGCTGGTGCGCTCACTGGCTGAGCGCGGTGCAGCCGTTCACAAAAAAAAGAAAAAAAAAAAAAAACTCAGAAAACCCCTGAAAATCTAGGAGATGCAGTTCACGTGGAAATGAACTTGTATTTCTCCAACATTATAACTCCAGTTTCTGGCAGAGTATTGTTTTAATCCATAGAGCTTTAATAGGGAAATAGTCTAGGAGAGCCGTCAATATGGGCCTTCTAGCTTGCCTCGGATCTTTCTCTCTAAAGGAA
>NW_007798374.1:0-1300 GCF_000696425.1 Galeopterus variegatus | reverse complement strand
TTTACTCTCTACAAAAGCTTTCTTTCTATAATTAGAGCTAAAGCATTAAAATATTAAAATAAATAATTTATGAACAATAAATGCCATTGAGATGAGTAAGTAATGCATTAGCTTACATTCACATCAAGAATACATCCCAGACGCTATTTTAGCAAAGGTTTTTTGGTGGGGGAGAGTGCTCTGGTCCTGTATAGGGTAGATGATGGAAGGAAAAGTCTTCAGAAAGAGACCTTGCCAATAAAATGCCAGTTTTTACCTTGAGTCCTGTGGTTTGAGGACTGCTAATCTAATTCACGTGGAAAAAACTAGATTCCAAGCACATAGGTTGTAACTGCTAAAACAGTTGATGTATTCTTAAAACTGGGTTGTGGCTGTCTTCTAAGAATTTATAGAGTATAGTGGGGTGTCTTGGTCCCTTTTCTTGACAGTGGCTCATTTAGTTCAAGCTGCTGCAATGATTTCAGAAGCACATTGGGAGCAATGAAAGCTTGATGCCTCTGTAGTATCAACCAGCTTTTAAGGCTGGACTGGGAGTTCTTCGAATCAGTGACAGTTGTCATCCCCACCTTCAAGCCTTCTCGCTGCCTGCTGGCCATGCCAAGAGTGAAGCAGAGTGGACAGACCCCAGGATGTGGAGATGGCAGGCCTGGTTCTGACCCTGTCTCTGCTACTAGAAGTCAGTCATCAAGAATTTAGTAATTTATGTGAGCCTTAATTTCCTTAGCTCTAAATATCCTCCTCTAAAGGCTGTTGTAAAAAGGAAGTAATTATTATTCTTTGAAATCTCTCAAATACTGCATAAATGTTAGTAGTTCTGATTATGATTATTTCCTAGTTCGAACATTGCTTGCTGCTTTTGTGACTATGGCAGGACGTGTGTGTGTGTGTGTGTTAGATTTGTGGCAATGATATATACTACCAATCATAATATACTCTTCTATAATTTGCTTTTGGTCATTAAAACACAATAAAATAAAGTCTTAATTAACAAAGCTTATTAGGGACAGAACATATTTTGTTTGAAATTTTTAGTTAACATAATGAAATAAAAATAAATTTTATTTTACATCATGTTATAAAAAATTTCTTCTATGTATTAGTTCCACTTTCTCCCTCAAATTTCAAATGCGTAGTACTGAACATACCTAAATCTTTCTCAGGATTAAGGTTACTGCAATTTTTAAAGTTATCACCTGGAACTTCATTTTCACATAATAGAGTAGTATAGATTTAGATATATTAAGAGATTTACACTCTAACTTTTCTCCTTTTTTTGCTATCTTTTCTGGGGATTTTTTTT
>NW_007798373.1:0-1301 GCF_000696425.1 Galeopterus variegatus | reverse complement strand
ATTTTGCCATTTTTAATGCATAGGTCATAGACATTTTTGCCATACTTACCCCTGAGTATTTTAGATGTTTAAAATTAATTTCATAAATGGTATTTTTTTATTTCAACTTCCAATTATTTTGATGTAGAGATACAACTGATTTTTATATATTAATATTTTATCCTGAAACATTACTGAACTCACTTATTAGTTTGAATAGCTTTTTTAAAATAGATTTTGCAGGATTTTTGTTCCTTCTTTTTTTTTTTTTGTCTTTTTCCGTGTCCGGCAACGGATGGCAACCCTCAGTGTCACCCCCGTACCGGACCGGGACCGGCAACAGGATCGCAACCCTCGGCGCTGCCCCCATGCCTCGCTCAGCCAGTGAGCGGGAACCGGTCTGTACGTGGGATCTGAACCCTCGGCGGGAGCGCCGCCGCACTTCTCAAGTGGCGCACTATCGCAGTGCGCCACCGGGCCGGCCCTTGTTCCTTCTTTGTAATGCTTATAAGCATTTTTTATTATTGTTTTTAAACAATTTAAGATATGACTTGACGTGCGTGCATGTGTGCAGACACGAGTGTGTATATTTTAATGTTTTTTTTGTGTGTGTGATTCATTGAACTTCTTGGATCTGTTGCTGATAATTCTTATCAGACTTAGAATTTTCTGGTATTATTTTTCAATTTTTCTTTCTCTCTCTACTACATCCTTTCTTTCCGGGATCTCAATTACATGTATGTTAATTTTCTTAACTTTGCTTTATATTGTCTCTCAGATCATTGATTATATTTTTAGGCACCTTTTCACTGTGTGTTTCATTTTGGACAGTTTCTATTGCTGCATCTTCAAATCACTGACTTTTTTTCTGCTTTGCTCTGCTTTTAATCCATTCGATTATACAATTTTTAAATTACAGATCTTCCATTTTTATTCTAACATATTCACACTTTCCTCTACATTCCTCAGCATATGGAGCATATTAACAATAGTTGTGTCAATGACCTTGTCTGTTACTACCTCTTATGTCTGTTTCTATTCACAGAAAATTTTCTTCCTGGTGTGGATCATATATTTCTGCTTCTTTCCTACCTACTAATTTTTATTGTAAATTTTACATTACTGGGTATTGTATTCTTTTAAAGAGTAGTGGATTATATTCTAACACATGAGGTATTTCCATACTGGGTTGTAGGAATGTCAACTAGTCCAGCTCTATCTCAACCCTGGTACTTAGTCAACTGACTTATTGTTTTTTCTCCAGTTTTATGGTTTCTCCTCTCATATGTTCAGGTCATTACTAAGTAAAAGATTAAAAGAGA
>NW_007798372.1:0-1301 GCF_000696425.1 Galeopterus variegatus | reverse complement strand
TGTGGCATCAAGCCACTTTTGTGGCAGCTGTGACTACAGCAGTGACTTGGCGGCACCCACATGAAAGTGGTGTTTTTGGTGTGCTCTTTGCCTGGTTGGTGGGGGGGGGTGGCCATCAGCTCCTGCCTCAGGACGCCCTCATTTACTTTTTAAGAAAACCTTGTTGATTGCTTTTCATGTTCTGTGTATCAAACAAGCCACTGAAAAACAAGTGGTGAAAAATACATAAAAGACAATGTTCTCCTGGTGATTATATTCTGGGGAGATCATATAAATACTAACAAATATAAACTAAATGAACATTATAATTTAAGATAGTGAGCAGTAGGATGAGGAGATCAAACAAGGGTGTGATAGACAGAAATTGGTTATATAGTGTATATAGTGTAGTCACTAGGATAACAGCTGGGCTAGAGGATTCAAGAAGTAAACACGGAGCTGTGTATCACTCCCCTCCCCACGTTCCCTCACCGTGAGTAGGATATGCTAGCCCATGTCTAACTGGCTCCAGTGACATGGGATAACATTAGGCAGTTGACAGCAATGACCCTAGAGCCTGTGCACAACCTGCGAGGATTAGATCCTGAAAATTGGGATGATCATTCTAGTTCTTGATAACTAGTAGGATGTCAGGGACAAAAAAGTCAATGTGAATGAAATCATGCTACAGAGTGGAGAAGTTTTATGATTCCTATTGTTGTGGTTTCTTTCTAATTTTGTTTTGATGTCTCTTTACTGAGACTGCCACTGCTCCAACCCTAACCTAATCAGGAATTCAAGGGATTTGGTCATGGATGTTTATGGTGTGCCTTTCATGGATACTTCTTTATCCTGGTGGGAAGCCTAACACCTTAGTGACTGACTATAACCAGGTGTCCCTCTCACAGGAAACTTGTTTATACTGGCAGATGTCCTTGCTGCTCTTGTCTGATCTGTGTCCAGTACATTCTTACCAAGACAGCCACACTCTTAGAGAGCGCTACCTGGATAAAAGGTTAAGTTTGGTGATGGTGGTGGTGGTGGTGGTGGTGGTGGTGTGTGTGTGTGTGTGTGTGTGTGTGTGTGTGTTAGGTGAAGTACATGAGGAAGTGAAACAAAAATGCATAAAACAGAAGAAATGTATTACTGACAAATCCCACCCAGGTTAGGGGTGTCTACAACAGGGAGCTTAACAAATGCGTGGAAAGAAAGAGGACCTGTGGAACTATGTCTTTATCAAAGTCCATGACATTATCTCCTAGGTTTCCCTGCAGGGGTTGTGAATTGGTGGGTTTAAAGAAAACTCAGAGTAAAGGGAGAAC
>NW_007798371.1:0-1301 GCF_000696425.1 Galeopterus variegatus | reverse complement strand
CTTTGTCTCTGGTCTGTGGGTTTTTTGCTTTTTCTTTCTGTGTTAGATTATTTGCTGCCCCTACCACGTAAACTCTGCACTAGAACTAATTTGTTGTCCTTTGCTTACTTTTAAAATGGGGGAACTTCCTTTGGGAACAGCACTTGAGCCCTGTGGTTGGGCTGAATTGCTGCTTTGCTGCTGATTCCCTGGGGAAGGTTTTTTGGCCATCTCAGGTTTTAATGGTCAACCTTGTAAGCACTTCCAGGTCTGGTGAAGTCCGATATGCCTGGGTTGTGTGGAAACTCTGATCTGGGCCTGAGTCTTTTCAGCAAACTGCACCCCCTGCTGTTCTACATTCCTGACCAGTCTCCTCTGAGTGATCTTGTGCTGATGGGGGGGCAGATCAGTTGTCCACGCTGTGTGCCCCAGTGTTCCCTCGGTGGCCCATCTCCCCAACAGCCCCCACACTCCAAACACTTCCCTTGCGATGACTCACCAGCCTCTGAGTGGCTCCTTTTATTCACTTATTGTGGACCCTCGCTCCTATGTGGGTCCACGGGAACCCTGTTGGTCCTGCTGACCAGCGGGACACCAAAGCCCTCTTCTCCACTGCAGCCTCCAAGCAACTTCATCGGGAGGGCACAGCTGTGGCTTTTGCCAGCTCCTGCTCCGTGTGCTCAGCAGCTCCAGCCTTGAAGTGGTCAGGGCTCGAAATGGTGGGAATGGTCCTTCCTTCCTCTCATCGCAGCTTCTCCCAGCTTTGTGCATTCCGTAGGTCTCTGCTCCTCTTCCCCTGGGTCTAGCGGCCCCAGCTTGGCTGTTGTTGCTTTTTAATAGTCGTAAATTGGTTGATTGTGGGAAAGGGTGACACCATCTATTCTGCCTTCTTGATTCTCCCCTCTACAAGAAAAAAAAAATTTAAACCAATCTCTGCCATGAACATAGATACAAAAATACTTAACAAAACATTAGTTAATTACATGTAGTAATATTTTAAAGATAATATATTATGATAAGTGGGATTGATTCCAAGTTTTGTGAGGATGTTTTAACATTTAAAAGCCAATCAATATAATTTATTATATAACAGAAAAAAGAGGAGGATTCATATGGTCGTCCCACTTGATGCAGAAAAATTATTTGGCACACCACGTCTTAATTACAAGGTCTCCCTGCCTCAGTGTTATTGGCGTTTTGAACTAAATAATTCTCTGTCGGGGGAGCTGTCCTGTGCACTCCACTGTGTTTAATAGAACCTCCCTCCCAGTTTTGACAACCAAAAATGTCTCCAGATATTGCCAAATGTCCCTTGATGGCAA
>NW_007798370.1:0-1301 GCF_000696425.1 Galeopterus variegatus | reverse complement strand
CTATTTTCTTATCTTACTTCTTTACCTTTCTTTGGTTTTCTCTTTTCAGTGGGGTTATTTCCTCCAGTAGCTTTTAAGAAAGAGGTCATGGGAAGTACTTTTCTTATTCCCTGCATTGTCTTTTAAAAAGTCTTCATTTACCCATATTTAATAATTGAGTTTGGTTCAATACTGAATTCTAGGCAGGAAATCATGTTCTGTTAGAATTTTGAAGGCCTTTCCTCATTGTCTTCTGGCTTCTAGTGTTGATATTAAGAAGCCTTACACCATCCTGATCCCTAATCCTTTGTAGTCACCTGTATATCCCCCTCTGGAAGCTCATGGAAGCTTCTCTCTATGTGTTCTGACATTTTACAATGTTGGGGTTGGTCTTTTTATTTCATTGCATGAGATGATCATTGCTGAGCCTTTTAAATTTAGAGATGCATGTCCTTCAGTTTTGGAAGTTTTCTTTCAATAATCTTCCTTCTGTGTTTTTCTGTTTTTTCTTTTTTGTCTATTATATAGATACTGGTCTTCCTAGACTAATTCTCTAATTTTCCTTTATTCTATATTCTTTTTCATTTTGCACTTTTATATCTCGTCTTTTAGCTCTATTTTCTGGGATTTTCTTCAACTTTATCTTCTAACTCTTCCACTAGATTTTTAATTTCCATGAGCTCTTTTTTGTTTGCTGCATATTTCTTTTTTTCCCCCCTTTCATTGTGTTACTTTTCATGAATGTGGTATCTTCTCTTGTCTCTTTAAGAATATAAATAAATTGGGTGTTGACGTTGTTTTCTTCTGCTCCCTGCATTATCTCTGTAACCTCTGAGTTCTTTTTTGCTATTTGCTTTGTTCTCTGCCTTTCATACTTGAAGCTTTCCTTAAATGAGAGGAATCCTTGGCTATACATTTATATTTAAGAGTAAGATACAAAAAAAGACAACTAGAAGATCTGTGTGAGTACCGGGGTACTTCTTTGAGAATGATCAGGCAGGAACTTGGCTATTTTGTTTGAGTTCCCTTTCTTTTCTTTTATATCTGATCACTTCTGACAGACAGGAATCCTCCAGTCTCCTGCTCTGGTGGTATAAGAATGGCTTCCAGTGTTCTCAGGGTATAGTAGGAGGAAATAGGGAGAGGAGAGGGGGGGATTCTTATCATTCAATAAAAAGACATTTCACTCAAAGGGGTTTTCAGATATGCAAAACTTTACAAATATACACACATATATATGCATGTGAACACTATCCCAACTACATAGAGGCAGGGACCATATTCTGAGAAAAATAAATACAGACAATAGTCAAGCAATAGCA
>NW_007798369.1:0-1301 GCF_000696425.1 Galeopterus variegatus | reverse complement strand
GAGTCCTGGAGTGGGAATCTCTCCCCACTCCTGAAGGGTTTTTTGGCAGCCGGCACTGGCCCTCCCCACGGCTGTAGAACAAGGAGAACTAGCCTCTGCATTTTAGTCCCAGAGTGGGTATCCTGGCTGGGCTAATGGAGGAAGGCCTAGTGGCCCATCAATAACAGCTAGAAGGGCTGAGTTAGGACCCCTAGTGGGGTCTGTGGGCACAGAGTGAGTGATGGGGAGCAGGGAGTCTCCTTGTGCCCAAACCTCACCGTCTTCCATTTTCTCTCACCATTCTAGAGTCTGTTTGGATGTAAGAGACAGAAACAACTCCAAGTAGGTTAAGCAGAAGGAGGAGGACAAGTATTCTGAGAACTCTCGGAGGACCCCATTTCAGAGAGCAGAGTCACACCTGTGGGTGCCAGGGACAGGAGAGGGAGCGGGGCAGGGCGAGGACCCTTCTGTCCATGCTTCCCCCATATGGGTCACAGCCCCTTGTCCCCCTCACTTTCTACTAAAGGTGAACTGCCCTTCATACACCAGTTAGCAAAGAGGCAGGAAAAATACAGCATTTCTTTAAAAGCCAAGGGGAGGGGGCAGGTGGGTCTGATAGGCTGATTTATTCTCATGCTCAGGAGCAGGTGATTTTGACAGTCTCACCTGGGCTGTCTGGGAGCGTGTGGAGAAACATCTCACCTGAGGTAGGGGATTTTGTTTTTAGAAGAAAGGGATGGAGGAAGACAGGGGAAGGATTCTGAGAGGACACAGTGATTTAATGATTAAACTCCAAAATGAGAGATTTCAGGAATAACTGATATAAGAAGTTAGTTGGAAAACATGCTTGGGCAAGGCAGAGCCTTGGAGGAAGCCTGGAATTGGGGCGTGATGCACGGGGAGGACAACGGGTGTGGTCGCAACAGTGAGGGCGGCTTCTTTCTAGGGGTTCCTTATCCACCGTGGTTCCTGTCTGTGTTCCCCTCCAACCTCCCCCTCTTTGAAATGGACAGATTACATTTTCCCGATCTCATGCAGCCTGCTGTGCAGATGCAGATGGAAACCCACTTTCCAGACAGACACTCTAGATGCATGTCCCCCGAGCAAAGGGAAGCCATTGGGAGACAGCCGGCATGGACAGTGGTGTCTGGCTACTGCTAAGGCTAATGTCTCAAATCTTGCTCACAGCACCAGTTGTCTAGCTCTTAATCCTGTTCATGATGCCAATTGTAAAGCTAGGTGACCATGCTAATTGTTGTGGCTCTTTTACCTGCCGGTAATCCTGCACTGACTGGGCCTATGGTCGAGCTAGGGCTGGGTCT
>NW_007798368.1:0-1301 GCF_000696425.1 Galeopterus variegatus | reverse complement strand
GGACGGGAGCGCCGCCGCGCTTCCCAAGCGGCACACTATCCAGTGCGCCACCGGGCCGGCCCTAAGCTGATTTCTGATCATTGAAGTATGCTATTAAGACTTGGGGTAGTTTTGTTTCAGGATCTAGTTATTACTCCTCTTATTCTTTCTTCGTCTGGTTTGCCAAAGAAAATGTTATGTTTGTTTCTCCCTATCTAACTCTGGGCTTTGCATACAATTTAATAAGTGGAGTTACTGATGGAGGACCAGCTTATTGATAAGAGCATATTGATAAGAGCTTATCTCACAATAGCTTTCTTTTGAAGAGATATGTATGTAAGACCACTAGCACATAATTTCTGCCCAAAGTTTTTTCTCATTTTAACCTGATGCTTGGCTGTGCCTCTCAAAGGCACCACACTCCACTCTGAAGCATTACAAGAGAGTTTACCTCTTTCTTCTCAATGCCTTCATTTTCCATGTGCTGCTGCACCCAAGTCATTATTACTAATGAAAATTGTAAGCTCCAGTTGGCTGAGGCCAGCGGGATGGGGGGTGGCTGTCCATGCATAACAGAAGCACCCCAACCCCAAAATCAGGTTTTTAAAAAAATCTTTTATTTTAGAAATTTTCAAACATAACACAAAAAATAGAATAATAAAGTGACCCACCCTCCATTTACCCATCACCCAGGTTCAATCAGAGGCAGGTTTAAAATTTTTTTTCAAATGTCAATGACATTTAATCACCTTCAAAAGGTCTATTACTACTGTTACTGGTGTTAAATAAACATTATAGGAGGCCATTGTTTTAGACTAAGTTCCTGCACTAGGCCCCCAAAGCCCAGACTAAAAATTAAAATAGTCACCCCTGCTAAATTCCACATCACCAAATCTAAACCAAGTTGTGGTCTGACCTTACAAGAAATAAGGAGAGAGAGATAAAAGCTGATTTCCCAGAGGCAAGTTTAAATCTTCAGTAGGCACGATAATGAAGTTCTCTCTGCTTTAATCGTTACACAAAAAGGACAGCCTGAAGTAACCTGATGTTAAAGTTATTTTTCTATTTTTCTGTCTCCCTATTCCCACTTTACAAGGAAAGTGACTGAAATGTTCAATCTCCTTTTTGTACTTTGTTCCTGCTTTCTTCAGCCTTTTTCTGTCTATAAAATCAACCTCCTCTGTTTGGCTCATTGAAACACTTATTCTATTTTTTTTTTTTTTTCCCGTGTCTGGCAACGGATTGCAACCCTCAGTGTTGCCCCCGTACCGGACCGGGGACCGGCAACGGGATCGCAACCCTCGGTGTTGCTCCCGTGCCTC
>NW_007798367.1:0-1301 GCF_000696425.1 Galeopterus variegatus | reverse complement strand
ACATTACAATTTAATTCAATTCTAGAATGTACTGAAAAGGGAGCTTTTCCAAAGAAGGGACTTGGTTTAAATTTAGACCCAATTTTGGTCTGAAATAAAATTGGGCTGCTTGGAAGTAATTTTCTTGAAAATGATTTACCGAATAGTAATAATTTAAAAAAATCACATCTGACAGCTCAGATACTTAGTTCTTCAAGAGTAGCCTGTGTGTAGGTGTGCATCTGCTAGCACAGTCTTGTGTAATAAGAGAACATAATTAATTCTTCACTTTTCTGGGATAATTGTTCTTAGAAAATTGCATTTTGAAGGACTCACATGTCATTTTATCATGTCAGCTTTCTTTGTCATCTCAGGCCCAACATGCTTTTTGTTTGTCATTTGTGTATTTTAAAATATTCTCTCTTACGAAGCAAAAATGCTTCCCTGAAATATCTTGTAGTGAACTATTCCACCTACCGTACACTTTTATGGTGCTTAAGATGGTATCAGATAGAAAAAGCTCAGTAAATAATGGCCTGGAAATTTTACTTGTAGCTAGCACGTTTTTTAAGTACTAAAATGTTTCTCATACTGGTATCTTTGTGTATTCAGAAGTGATTGTAGCAAACAGAGTAGGAGAGACCGTGTTTTGATTAGCATGCCCAGAGACTTTATGTTCGTGTTTATGTTCGTGGTGTTGAGTAGATCACTGTTGGACTTCTTGCACTTACTGACACATCCTACTTCCTCTGACTGCAGCAAAATGACCCCCCGTCCCCCTTCTCTTTTCAGTGATTGCCTAAGCTTCCTCTTTCATTCCCCCCATGATTATTAGTCTCTTCCTATTTTCTCCCCCTTAAAGAGACCTCAGTGAGGACTGGACTCTACTGGACTCTATGTTCATGTTCCCTTCCAATCCTTGAGGTTCTATTTCTGTTGTCTAAACCCTGCCTCAGGGAGACGAAGACTTTATACTCCTAAAAATTGTAAAACAAGTAAAATAAGCTACTCTCACCCATTCTCAAACTACAGATTGATTCTTTTGTTAAATTCTTATTTTAGAATAGAGCTAGTAGGAGGTATTGGCAAAAAGGCCATCCTGGGAATCCTGGTAGGTTTTGGGGTAATTCAGATTGAGGACACTGACTGTAGGCAGTAGAAATTCAACTCAAACACAGCAGTAAATGTAGATGGGATTTACTGTATGAATTCCAAGTGTCTAACGGGATCAGATAAAATGCACACGTGTGAGCACACACACACACACCCTTGGATCTCAGGTAGTCTTATAATCAGGTGCTCAAACTCTCTTAGAATTCTCT
>NW_007798366.1:0-1301 GCF_000696425.1 Galeopterus variegatus | reverse complement strand
CTTAGAAGATATAGCTGTTCAGGAGTTAAACACAAGCTCATTATAGGACAGTGCTTGTCAGTACCCTCCCTCATACTCAACTGTTATGCAAATGACACTCAAGTTTGACTTAATTGGGCAGGTTGGGGGAAGTCTTGCCTTTAATTTGAATCTCTCCAATAAAATCCCTTTGTGTGAACTATCTGAACAGCAAGCTCAGATATTTGAGACAGGAGTCAGCCAAATTTAGTTCTCCTTAAAAATGCTTAAGTCAGAACAAAAGTTTACCTATGGCCAGATACCAATGGACTGGGATTTATGGAGACCATGTCTCTTCCCTGGAGGACTCAGGTCTGTAAGTGATCAGGACAGGTAATGCACAACTTTCAGTGGACTTAAAGCATTAAGTTGCAAACCAGAAGGGAGAATTTGGTCCTGAAGAGCTTTGGAGAACTTTAAGTCACTCTGAAGGTTTATGCCCTATTTACCATCTATCCAAGTACTAGCAACTGGTAAGTAGGCATCTGAGAGATTACTCTAGCAACACAAGGAAATGCTTGTGAAGCTCAAGCTTCAGTTCCACTTTCCACATGTAGCAAGGCAGGCAAGAACATGGAAGCACACTGGTAAGAGACTAGAAACGGGGCTGTCTAAAGCATGATAGGGAAAGAGCCCCACTCTTAGAAGTGTACTCCAAGTTCTACAAGAGTTTTTAGGACACAAGTTTTAGTGCCCTTCATAGATCCTGTTCCCCAAATCCCACTTTAGCTATATGCCATGTTCTCATGGAACAAGGTCAGGTAAGGTCCCGGGTCATCAAGCTAACACTACTTTCCTACCCTTCCCTTCCTGTGAGAAAACTTTGGGTTTGTGTTTCTAGTCAAGGTAGACTTCCAGGAGGCTGCTCTTTCCAGTTGGACTGGCTGCCTACTGGAAACCCTGTGCCCTGACCCCCATCCTATACCCCCTACCCAGGAGGCAGAACTCATGAAAATGTGGCGAGATCCTTAAAACTGGGACCCCCAGAGTTACACTCTCAAGCTAGTTCACACTTAGCCTCTAGCCGTTCGTCAGTTACCCTTTAAGTGTTCCTATTGGTTGGCTTCTGGCTCCAGCTATGGCTTCTACTCCTGGCGTGTTGTGATTCCCTGTAGTCATCTTTCTAGTTTCCAGGGCAGAAGTCTTCCCTATAATCTCAGTTCTGATGGATCTAAGAGCAGCTGTTGATTCAGTCTGTTCAGCTCTCTTGCTGTAAGAGCAGGAGTGAAAGTTTCTAAGCTCTTTACATGTTGGGGCGTGAAGTCTCAGTGAAACATTTTGTA
>NW_007798365.1:0-1301 GCF_000696425.1 Galeopterus variegatus | reverse complement strand
ATCACATCTCATCCAAGGGACCTAAAGTTTCAAATAAAGCAGTTAAATGCTGGATGCAGCAATATATTTCTGCAGGTGGCCTAAAAGAACAAAGCGTATGATCATACTACTATTTCCTTCCAGGGACACAAGCCACCACAGCTCTGCTGCATACTATTGAGCAAAGGTTGCAGTGACTGCAGACCAGATTCAGGGCACTAGTTCCCAGTTAACCACACAAGTCACTGAAAACTATGACATTATTAGAATACAGGAAAGGACAATACTGACGTTTATGAAAGAAAAAACATTATAAACACAAGACTAGCCCAGATCATTAGGTCAGTGAAGCTAGTCTGTATGATACTAATGGTGGGTACATGTCATCATACATTTGTTCAGACCTATAGAACACACAACAACAAGAGTGAACCCTAGTATAAACTAGGGTTCACTTTGGGTGATAATGTATCTGTGGTTCATTGACTGTCATAAATGCACCACTTTGGTATGGGATGTTGATTGTGGGGGAGGCTGTGTGTGTGTAGGGGTAGAGATTATATGGGAACTCTGTACTCTGCTCAATTTTGCTCTGAACCTAAAACTGCTCTTTAAAAAAAAAAAAATCTTCAAAACAAAAAACTAGCCCACAGGTCATTCAATAGATGGTGGCAGACCCATAGAGGTCCGTAGACAACATCTCACAGAAATGGAGGATGAGCAAACCAAACTCCACAACTCCACCATGCAACATTGTAGTTGTGTGCTCCATTGCACCCAAATAGCCACTGGATCTTTCCTCCTCTCCACTCCTCCAATTCCTCCTGCTGTTTCCACTGAGCCATCTACGTTTAAAAAACATATTACGAGGGCCGAGCCCATGGCGCACTCGGGAGAGTGCGGCGCTGGGAGAGCAGTAGCGCTCCTGCCGCGGGTTCAGATCCTATATAGGGATGACCAGTGCGCTCACAGCACTCCCTGGCTGAGCGCGGTGCGGCCAGCCTCAAAAAAGGACAAAAAAAAAAAACATATTACGAGAATGTCCATTTTAAAAGAAAATATCTACCAAGTAATGACTTAGTAAAATTTACAGAAAAATTTTAATTGCAAAGTTGAGTCATTGGTGTTCACTCTACAAACATTAGTCTATAATTATTTCCCTTTTGTAATAAAGATTAGCATAGCAAGCAGTAATTTTAGCTCTTACAGAAAAGGCCCAAAGTTGTGTGATGAGTAAATAAAGGATCATTATATTAATATCTTCTTTTGTGTCTATTTGAAATTTTCTTTAATATAAAGGTATTTTTTAAAAAGCTTAACTA
>NW_007798364.1:0-1301 GCF_000696425.1 Galeopterus variegatus | reverse complement strand
TTTTGGTTATTATAGCTTTGTAGTATAGTTTCAAGTCAGGTAGTGTTATGCCTCCAGCTTCCTCACCCCCCCTTAAGGATGGCTTTGGCTATGTGTGGTCTGTTGTTGTTCCATAAAAATGTCTGAATAGCTTTTTCCATCTTAGAGAAAAATGTCATTGGAATTTTGAAGGGAATTGCATTGAATCTGTAGATCACTTTGGGTAATATGGATATTTTCACATGTTAATTCTTCCAACCCAAGAGTAAGGGATATCTTTCCATCTTCTTGTGTCCTCTTTAAGTTCTCTCAACAGTAGTTTGTAGTTCTCGTCTTCGAGATTTTTTACATGCTTGGTCAGCTTTATTCCTATGTATTTTATTTATTTTGGTGGCTATTGTAAATGAGTTAGCTTTCTTGATTTGTTTTTCTGCAGGTTCACTGTTGGAGTATAGAAATGCTACTGATTTTTGTGTGTTGATTTTGTATCCTGCAAATTTGTTGAAATCATTTGTCAACTCTAGGAGCTTTTTGTTATAGAGGCTTTAGGCTGTTCAATATATGGCATCATATCATCCACAAACAGGGACATCCTTTCCAATCTGTATGCCCTTTATTTCCTTCTCTTCTCTGATTGCTCTGGCTAGTCCTGCCAACACTATGTTGAATAGGAGTGGTGAGAGTGGGCTTCCTGGTCTAGTTCCTGTTTTAAGGGAAAAGCTATCAGCTTTTCCCCATTCAGGTTGATACTGGCAGTGAGCTTATCATATATGGCTTTAATTATGTTGAGATACTTTCCATCTATGCCTAACTTGTTGACTCTTTATCATGATGGAATGTTAAATTTTGTCAAATGCTTTTTTAGCATATATAGAGATGATCATATGTTTTTTGTCTTTGTTTTTATTGTTATGGTGTATCACTTTTATTATCTGTGAATGTTGAACCAACCTTGAATCCCTGGAATGAATCCCTCTTGATTATGGTATATAATTTTCTGCATGTGTTGCTGTATTCTGTTAGCTAGTATTTTATTGAGGATTTTTGCATCTATATTCATCAAGGATATTGGCCTGTAGTTTTCTATTTTTGATGTATCTTTGCCTGATTTGGGTATCAGGGTGACGTTTGCCTCATAGAATGAGTTTGGAAGAATGCCCTCTGTTTCAATCTTTTAGAACAGTTTGTAGAGAATTGGTATCAGTTCCTCTGTGTAGGTTTGGTAGAACTCTGCAGTGAACCCGTCTGGTCCTAGGCTTTCCTTTGCTGGGAGCCTTCTGATAACAGCTTCAATCTCTTTTATTGTTATTGGTCTGTTCAGA